>NC_137917.1:8903373-8915873 GCF_963457725.1 Sprattus sprattus | reverse complement strand
TAGCTTAAGCCTACCATCTATCTTGTGTCTATGGCTGTCTGTGTATCTCGCCATGCTAAAGAAACGAAAAAAAAAAAGAAAACACGATTCGCTCCTTGATCTTGATCAAAGTTTGTGAGGAGCGTAACGAAATTTGCCACGTCTCTAGTGTCACATCTGTCAGGTAATTTGGCTTCGTTCTCAACCCACCACCTCCCCTCTCATTCCCCTCTCACCTCCCGTCTTCCTTGGTTGGGAGTGGAAAAGGTGTATGCAGGGAGACTGCTTGACTCCTGCCTGGACAGTTGACTCCTGCGTGGTCCCTGCAAAGCACTACAGGACCCTGGCTAGAGACCTTGCCAAACACGTTTCCTGCTTGCTTCTCATTTTAGGCAAATGTGGACATAAACTTGTGAATGGGTTCATCTTTCGTCTGGTAGTTTTTGCGTACAGATAGACAGGAAAACAAGTCATACAGTCATACAGTAATACTAACCTCCTGAGTAAGGCAGACGTAATAAAAGTACGAGAATAAAGGTCAATGACAGGAGACTGGAGTTGGAGTCATTCATTCATCAGATTCATCAGATAGGACGGCACTGGTGCACTCTTCCATCATTATGTGAGGACTCTGGGAATTAAACCCATGCCCTTAGACCCTGTGCTCACGAAGCCTCGTTTGTATCCGAAATGAAATGTCGTCGGATAGCCCTATCTGACAAACGAACACACTGTATCCGCACACTGTATCTGCAACGGTTCGAATCGGGGGTTCAAAGTGAGCAGATTTGAATCTGTTCGCAAGCTGGTGTTCGTGTGCACGGATTCACGCAACCCATTCTATTCTGATGATGTCATTGCCCCACGTGATCGACTGGCAACCTCATAACAGCAACCTTCATAACAGCAACAACAAATCTTGCTGCAATTACACGTGAATTTTGCTAACGGGATAAATACAAGTTTATCTATCTAACTACCTAAATCGCTGATGTTAGGAAAGGGATGACATTGACAAACCACACTCAAACCACATCCCTCTTTAGTCAACTTGCATCAGACCATTGGACAAAACCGTTTTTTGAAAGTGTCAATGCTGGAAGATGAATGCTAAGTTAGCTCTATTCCTTTCAGACAATGATAGCTAGCATTAACGTCACTTCAGAGGTACAGTACGTGAAGGACAAAGCCCTCAACAATAGCATACATTTGTTGTTAGTAATAAAACCATTAAATTGGAAGCAATTGTAAACCATGAAACATCAAGGATCCACACCACTTGCATTGTGGTCTCTCGTACTCAAGCTCAGCCTCTCCATAAGACAACTAACAGACATGTCATGTTGCACATTACTTTGTTGCACTCTTCCAAACTCTTTATTATCAATACAAAATAGAATTCATTTTCGCATAACCTACAGTCTGCTCTGACTATAATGTGTTACTGTGCAGATTAAATGTAGGCTATGCGTCTAGGCTAAACATTGCTAATTGGAACTGGACTACTCCACTACTCCCTACTGTACTAACTACACTGAACTGGGTGACTGGAAAAGGCCAAAGAACACACACAGGTCACCCACACTTAGCTGCAACTACCAGGCAGTGCCAGAGGAGGAAGCAATTATGCAAGAAACACACACACACATATTATACACCCCTCATTTGTGTTTTTGAATTGAGTGCGTTATATGTTTGTGTGTCTATGTATTTATGTGTAAGAGAGAGACAGAAAGAGTAAGAGAAAGTGTGTGTGTGTGTGTGCTTGTGTGTGTGTGTGTGTGTTTGTTTGTGTGTGTGTGTGTGTGTGTGTGTGTGTGTGTGTGTGTGTGTGTGTGTGTGTGTGTGTGGACTTTGAATATAAAACTGAATGTGGGTTTGCCTATGTGAAAACTGAATGTTTATGATTATAGAAAGCGAATGTGGAGTGTGTTTGTGTGTGTGTGTGTGTGTGTGTGTGTGTGTGTGTGTGTGTGTGTGTGTGTGTTTGTGTGTGTGTGTGTGTGTGTGTGTGTGTGTGTGTGTGTGTGTGTGTGTGTGTGTAAATATGTATGCATGTGTTTGTATTCACCCACATGTGTACCTCCTGCAAAGACAAAAGCCAGAACATGGATTTAGTGCCCTATTACATATGAGCCCTTCAACACCCACCATACTGTTCTCATTAAGGTTAACCAAGTCCAGTTTCAGTTTCCCTAATCAAGCATATCAGTTCGGCTCATGACGTATCATGGCGGCTCCAGGGGCCCATCAGATGGACCTGCGCTCCCTGACACTGTTGTTTGTCCTGTAGCTAGGGCGACTGGGTGTAAGCAGAGAGGCTGGCAATAAAGCTCTTTAACAGCCAGTAGCAGTGCTTACTCACACTGTGGACACGGGCGGAACAGGCTCCTCGCCTCAGGATATTGCACAACCGACACGGCACGGCCTGGCACGGCACGGCACAGCGCAGTGCAGCGTAACACTCGGGGTGATTGACTTCTATCTCTGTGATCTGTCCTGGTGGCCAAAACGGAGCAGTTTCCATCAGAGCACCTCAGAGGAGAAAAGCAGACACCCCAACCAAAACAACAGAGGGCTGCCCAACAATGCTCCTTCCGGGAGAATGGCTGTATTGAGATGTAGTTCAGTTTTCTCAATTGACACTGTCAATTTTTTTCATGAAGAAATGGCCCCATCGAAGACTCTGTATTACTGTAAAAAAAAAAGCTACATTTATTTTCAAAACAGAAATTATCCTCTCTTTCCAAATCCCTCACTTTCCTAATTGACTTTCCTTTTGTGTACCTCTCACTGTCCATTCTTTTCTGGATTACATCATACAGTAAGGTAGACTTGTTTACTCCCAGTCATTGGGCAATCACTGAGACAATAAAGTAGTGGGTTTGTGGCACTACAGTAAGTCCAAGCCTGTCCAGAGAGACACAGTGATTTACAAACACACTGTAACAGCCTACTCCAGCACAAAAGGATTTTCATGGATTACTTTTCCTGTCTGCATTATGTGCTCAGCCCACAGTGTCTCTACAGCTGAAAGTGAAAACCTGTGTAAGTGTGTGTGTGTGTGTGTGTGTGTGTGTGTGTGTGTGTGTGTGTGTGTGTGTGTGTGTGTGTGTGTGTGTGTGTTTGTGTGTGTGTGAATGTGACTTCACTAAAGTGCTTAAGCCAACAGTCGGGAGTCTGCAGAGGAAGTGTGCTCAAGTCACACATTCAGGACACTGGACTCCGAAGCGCCCCATCTTTTGAAACGGTCAGTCGCGCCTGCCTCCCGCTTCCCGCCTGCCACCGCCACCGCCACCTATTAAACTCTGAAAAAGCGGAGAGGTCAGAAGTGGCTCTGCCTTTTCCTCTCTCTGTGCATTTGCTCTGAAATTCCTTTGGGGCTGCAGTCAGAGCCCTGAAAAGGAGAGCTATGCGACGAGTGAGCTAAAGCAGGGCCGTGTCCACATAGAGCAGCGCCCCGGCATGTTAGCACAGCTGAGCAGTAACACTGAACACATGTTGTCTTTCAGACTGTTAGTTTGTCCAGAGGGTGATTGATGCTGCCATGGGCGACCCTACCCCAAACATCCCCACGGATGGCAGACTGGATCCGCACACAATGAAATACACACATACTCAAACACACACACACACTCAAAACAGCAGCATGTCAGAGACCTGACAAGCGCCACACACACAAAAACACACACACACGCGCACACACACAAAGGAGCCTATAAGCCACACTCATCCACTCAACCCCCCCCCCCCCCCCCCCCCCAACACACACACACAGAGTAGTGACCACCACACCTCTCAATACATCACAGCCTTGTCAGTTTCTAGCCCTGCATCTGCTTGAAATCATGTCTTCACAGATCTGTCCCAGATAATGGCTCTGGTCAGTTTATTTTCAACTAAGGATTGGACACGAGAGGCTTGTAGTCATTAGAGGCGTGAAATCATTGTCTCTGAGTGTATTTGCAATTGTCTTATTTTCAGATCCACTATTGTCTGACGAGGGTAACCACCTCCTGTTTCACCTACACAAACACACACACACACACACACACACACACACACACACACACACACACATACACACACACACACACACACACACACACACACACACACACACACACACACACACACACACACACACACACACACACACACACATACACACATACAGACATAGCTCCTTTCATAAGGTTTTTCATCTTCCCTTTGCTCTTGGTCAAAGACTTGAGTGTAATTAGTCAGTGCCAGAGGTGACCTCTCCTGCTCCTTGAACTGGTGGCGGGTGGCCTAGTAGTGTAGTCAGAGAGGACATATGGGAGGTCCTGCCACACACACACACATACACACAACAAACAAGCTTGCCCAACCATGTCAAAGTATCCTCACACAGCCTGCCTTTATTGGCCCTACAAGGAGGGGGATTAAGGGGGTGGAGCAGGACTCCCCCCGACACACACACACACAAACACACCACCCCCCTGTGTGTCTATTTACTGTTTACCGCTCATGTCTATCACTCACACCCCAATCTCTGCCCCCTTTAAACACCCCATTATACACCCACCCCTCCCCTTTTGCCTACGCCTCTGTGTTTACCCCCAATCACCACCCCCACCCACCATGACACCCCCAACCTGGACACTCCACAGACCCCCTGAGTCTTTATGTGCCTCTGGCCTCTTTCACCTCTCACAGAACTATTTAGAAAACCCACAGCCACTTACCTCGCCTGCTTAGTGCCAAGTCTACACAGATTTAAAGACCTTCTTGGCCGATAGCACGATTTGCCTGCAGTTGAGCTTAATTTCAACATGACGTTTGATCAGACTGGGTCCTTGCAGATGCCTGTTTGTGTAATGTCGAGCATATAAGCTAGCATGCAAGGTAAACAAAAACAAAAACATGCTTTCCTATTTTCTTTACTCTCCTCTTAACGGCGTGGATTATTGCATTGCATGCCAGTGTCTGACAACTTAAGTCACAAATTTATAGAGCTGACTGCTGGGAGCCAACAGGGACAAATGAAGGAAAATTCATGGCAGATCACAAAAGGTCATTACTCACTAGCTAAAATAGCTCCATCAGTCTGCAAAAGGGTTTATAGCATAATGGTGCTGTGTGTAAGAACTTTATTTGAAAACATTCAAAGGTTAACTAGAAATAGCAACAGAATGTGTAGAAATGACCGTCTTGGTGAAATGCCAAAAGCGCCTTCGCTGTGTATTGCCCAGATATCCACTAGAATTAGTTTGATAACCAGCTGGCCCCGGTCTGCCTACTGTCACATTACCACTTTGTACCTCAAGAGGCGCTAGAGAGTCAATGTAGCAAAAACAGCAAAGTTGATAGAAGGTATAGCTAGCCTAATTATAACTACATGGACAGATTGTATGGATTGTTCACCCAATGAGAAGTTAAAAAAGTGCTCTGATCAAATTGATAACATATTTAAGTATCGCTGACTGATGGAATGAAAATTGAAAAGGTTTAACTGTTCAAATGTTGAAATAAGGTTTAAGAAAAGCTATGCAACGTACATCTGATCTGATAGTCAACCTTAGATCCAGAAAACAGCAGAGGGTTTCTTTTTTAGGTTTCATATATTTCAGATTTTTAAGATACTGTTTTAAGTTGCTTTGTCTTTGTGGACTATTTTGTGCAGACTGATGTTAAAAACAAAATTACTTCAGAGGGGAGTCTTTTAATAAAACAGTGTCCCTTACCCTGGTAGACAGGTTAATACAGGATATTTTGAAAATGATGATGAAACTATGACACAACAAATCATTTTATTTAAAACATTATACTATAAAATACCCACACAGGCCACAGATATTTGAAATAGAGTCCATCACTATTGGATTCGGTTCATGTAGGTCTAAAGTAATGGAAATAAAAAAATCAATCTGAATGAGTAATGAAACTAATGTCACATTAAACTATTGAATAACATGGAAAATAAGACTGCATTTTAGCTAAATATCACATTAGTTGCCTTGTAACGGTACTTTATTGATTTTACCCAAGGTAAGCAGCAGTGGCGGTTCTAGGATTTTTCTGAAGCAGGTGCCACAATGGGGCCAAATGTAACCTTCAGGGGCCAACAGTGTCATCACCATCTGATATCCAGTGATGACGCTGCTTAAATAAACATCAATTTGTGACAAGGCAATACACACATACTGACAGTAAAGAACATCTACTTCTAGTCAACTATCCAAAAGCAACAGTGAATAACTCAGTATCCCTTTTGAAACTGAAATAAAAAAATCATGAATCAGTAATTGTAATATATATATATGTTTTAATTCAGTGTGCATAAAGGGCACATAAAACACACAAAAAAAAAGATAGCAACAGCTTCTAACTGTAGGCCAATATACAACAACATATTCTCTCTCTCTCTCTCTCTCTCTCTCTCTCTCTCTCTCTCTCTCTCTCTCTCTCTCTCTCTCTCTCTCTCTCTCTCTCTCTCTCTCTCTCTCTCTTTCTTTCTTTCTCTCTCTCTCACACACACACACACACACACACACACACACACACACACACACACACACACACACACACACACACACACACACACACACACACACACACACACTAGAGCATGGATCGGGACGAATTTTTCTGTCCGAGCCCGGCCCAGTCCGACAGAATAGTAACTGAGCCCGGACCGAGTCCGACAGCCATTCAAATTTATTTTTTTTCGAATCCGAACTGAGCCCGACGGAATCAATTTCTCAACTGTTCATAGCTACTAATGCCACATTGACGTTTTTTATGAATAGCCTGGCTTTGTTAAACGGGGGCATCAACAGCTAAATGCTCTCGCACACAAAAAAGTGTTGTTAAACGCACAAGCGTGCACAATAAGGCAAATAAGCATATTAAAATAAATGATTCACATTGCAAGAACGTTTAGTAAAATGATGCGGCTCCTTTAAGAAGAGCACGTACGGGAAGTGACAACGGTTACGCATAGTTTGGACAGTAGCGACAAACATTTATGTGCTGTAACAGTGTTAACCAGTACGTGAGTTTTATTAAAGCATAGCGTGTGTAATGTGTAGCTATTTCATTCCGTTTGTTAACCTTTCCTGATGTCTGTAATTACTAACCAGCAGCAGATGTAAAGGAGAGGGAATTAACCCCGAAGTCAAAAACATGTAGGCTAATCTTCTTCGGCCGTGGAGCATTTTACTCCCCTGCAATCTCCAACTACGTTCTGAGACAGACAGCAGGAAAGGTTAACAAACGGAATGAAATAGCTACACATTACACATGCTATGCTTTAATAAAACTCACGTTTTATGATACCCCAGCGGAGGCACAACAGATAGGTCTTACCATTGAAGATCTTTTTGCAAGCCGACAGTCGTTCTGAAACTATTTACATTTAACCATCAAGGTTTAATCCATGTTGTTGTGGAGAACGAGAGTTGCATGAATCATATTTCATTAAAACATCACACTTCTTACATTGGACATATCCAACAGCCTAATTAGAATCTGCATAGTCTACTAAGCAGAAATATCTCCATACAGTAGATTTCCCGCTCTGTGTAACCTCTGGGTACAAGTGCACCATTTGAGTTTCAGAACAGAACGCTTCTTCTTCTATTCACTTGTATTGACGCAACCGGCGCACTGCCACCAACAGTTTAGGGGTGGAACTGCAGCAGTGATCATTTAATTCTCCGCTTGGCTTTCTCGCCAGGTGATTGGCAGAACAGGGGCCAATCAGGGGCCAATCAAATTAGAGGAGGGGCCTCGGCCCCCCTGGCCCCGCCTCTAAATCCGCCCCTGGTAAGCAGTCCTGTTACCAAGTTAGCAAAGTACATTGTCAACACATTAGATTTTTCCACACAGGGCATAGTGAGTGAGTGAGTGAGTGAGTGAGTGAGTGAGTGAGTGAGTGAGTGAGTGAGTGAATGAGTGGAGACAGTGTTTGGCCTGGTACTATAGTATGAGTGTTTCCTCTTCTTTTTGTGAATCTGAGTGGACAAGAATACGTTCTCAAAACATTGTCGTATGGATGAAAAACATTTTTGAAGACACCAAAGGAAAAAAAACTGTTTCCAGAACACTCTGGCGTGGTCGTGCAGACGGCCCCTCAGTGTACTCCATTTCTCCCAGGACAATACGCCTGGACGCACTCGGCAGACTTGAAACTCACACCTTTGGCTGCTCCTCCATTAGCTAATGGGCTAAACTTGAATTGCAGACAGCTGTAATTAATAATTCTCTCTCCTTGCTCTTGTTTCTCTTCCCGGCGCCTGGGCGGCCTCCAGGTCACATTGCCACAGCTCCCACACCCGCTTCTCAGGGGCCTCCGATTTGGACCACTGGACGACGGCGAGCGCGGGAGTGACAGGGTTTACGTCCCAGTAAAACTTTAAGCGTGGACTAATCTGGCTGTGGCGATAACTGGAGATTTGACTTTTATGGGACAGCGGCTCCTTTAGAAGGTGTCCTGTGCCCCCATCCCCCCCGGCCCCTTGCCCCGAGGCTAACTCCCCTCTCTCATGTAGCGCTCCCTCACTCTCTCTCTGCTGGGTTATTCATTAGCCTAAACACAAGCACTGATATGCACAACAGAGACAAGGACAAGGTGCTACTGTGCCTGTGAGTGTTTGTGTGTGTGTGTGTGTGTGGGGTGGAGTGGGGTGGGGTGGGGGTGGGGGGGGAGAGGAGGGGGTCTCTATGCTGTTGTGCGTCTGCAGTGTGTGTGTTGTGTGCGTGCATGTGTGTGTTTGTGCTTGTGTGTGTGAGAGAGAGAGATGGGACATGTGGGTGAGAACACCTGTGTGTACTTGCTTGTACGTATGTGTGTGTGTGTGTGTGTGTGTGTGTATGTGTGTGTGTGTGTGTGTGTGTGTGTGTGTGTGTGTGACTATTAATTGTGTTTAAACCATCAGTCCAGTGCATGCAACCAAATGATCTCAAATCCACAACGAACAAAAGCTTTTACAAATGTATCCCTGGGTATCACTGGCAGACAGACGTATCATTATAGGAAAATTGACCTAGAAAACTAAGACAAATGGCTTTACAGCAAGGCTTACTAAGTCCATTGTTGGTATTTCAGAGAAAGAGAGAGAGAGAGAAAAAGAGATAGAAAGGGAGGGAGAAAGTAGAGAAAGCAAGCAAGAGAGAGAGAGATAGAAAGAAAGGAAGGGAGAAAGGAAAGAGAGTGAGAGAGACTCCTCCTGTGTCTGACAAAGCCTGTGGTCAGAGAGGACAGGGCAAGTCCACAGGCGGTCTGCCCCCTTCACTTTTAATTTACTTCGGCTAAATGAAATGACGCCCTCTTTTCTTCCCCAAGAAAGAGATGACAAATTAATGGCCCAATAAAAAGCCAGAGTGACCAGGTTTTTTTTTCACTGAGGCGATTTTATTCATTTATATCCTCCTTTGTTGGAAGGCTTCTCTCAGTCTCCACTGGTGAAAGGCCACCAACAAAGCGCTAACACCTTGTAAAACAAAACCAAATAGACTGGGAGGAGAGGATGGGGTGTGCGACATTGGGGGGTGAGGAGTGAAGCATTGGAGGGAGGGTGGGTGGTGGTGGGGTGGGGGCGTTAAAGCAATTTTTCACTCAAATCTACCCACCCATGGGAAAGATCGTGTTTCGGGCAGATTCTGCCCAATTTAAGCTAATCATCATTTTCAGAAGAATAAAAAATGGGTGAAGCAGATATGGGGTAGTCAGTTTTCCCATGAACTTGGGCTTGGGAACGATGAATGGAAATCCACTGGAAAAAATGTCATCACATTTGACGTCACACTACACACTTCACACCGCCAAGCTTCTGCAAGCATGTAGATCCTCTTCCAACACACTCACTCACTCACACACACACACACACACACACACACACACGCACTCATGTACAGCATATTTTTCTCTCCGTCACTCTCCTGGGCCAGCCTCAGGCAGATGGGTCCCCCCTTTTGAGATGGGTTCTGGCCAAAGAGTATTTCCTGTGAGTAGCTACAGGATCACAAGATTGTTTTGTTCTGTAATTGCCTTCCCAACAGGTATAATGGACAGGCTTCTCTTGAGGTGTCTTTCCCTTTTCCTGCTCAGTGAGTTTTACCGGCAAGAGGGGGCGGAAACGTAAGCGTCTACCTGTCAGGTTGGTTTAGCATGCCTCACTTGAGTCAGAAAAATCAGGAAACGATTCCAATGAATCCAAAATTGAAATATGCTCAACTGGTGCTCAACTGGTAGAACAAGGTGGTGAGGAACACCAGGAAGCATGCTGGCCAATAAAGACCAAATCTGTGGCAGGCATCTACTCTTATTTAACTCGCTGTGGCAAAACATCAGTGCTCAGTATAGTATAGTATAGTATATAATGGATTAATAGTATATAGGAAATGGATCTATAGTGTGTCTGGGGGTCGGGAGTGAGTAAGGCTGTGGCTAGGTTGGTGTCTATGTCCACATTTATGTGTTGAGTCAGGGCAGGGTCCCTTATCTCGACAGTCTCTTATGGGTGCTCTTATAAGCATCGGTAACACTAAAAATAGCCTCACACACACAGTTCTCAAAGGTCAAAGGAATGGAAGTGTTCTGGTCCATCTGAGATGAGCTGGAGCGTTTGCATGGTCATGCCTGATGTAGTGCACACACACACACACACACACACACACACACACACACACACTCACACACACACACACACTCACAAACTCACACACACACACACACACACTACAGGCTTCATGGCAGAGCATTTAGTGAGGCCAGTGACTTTACTGCTACATACATCCTGCCCACACACACACACACACACACACACACACACACACACACACACACACACACAAACACACAGGCACGCACGCACACTGCCCTGCCTGCCTCGTTTACAGAGCTACAGAGTGACTAATCTGTCTACTGTGTGAGCTGGTTCAGAGCTTGACCGTACTGTTCCAAACAGTGACTATCAGTCAGACACTAAAGTTATCAGCTGTCAGGCATTTTAATGAAGATTTGCTAATGCTAATGTACTCACCACTCAACACTTAATGTGTCTACACCGGAACTGGAAGTGCAGACAATAAAGGTTGAATCAGTAATTATTTCCCTGAAGATGTTCCAGATAAAACAGAAACCAGAAGGGGCTTTACGACTGCAGCAACTCAGGGGACTTCCCAGGTGGCAGGGATGTTCACAGGAACGGCTCCCTATTTGGCCCTCCCATCCTTTTGTTTCCACTGTGGCGCAGGACCTACTGGACATAACTGATACAGCCTTTGTGCTTCCATTAAAGCCTATATTTCAGTCAGTGACAGTAACGTCAACATGCTAAATCTGTTTGCTAGAATTCCCTCACAGAAATCCATTTGTAAGGAGATGAGGGTAAAACATATTCTTGCTGGTTTAAAAAAAAAAAAAACACTCCTGTCCTTTAACCTATAAGCATCAACTCATACTGCTAGCGCCACCCAGCAGTTCCAGAGCTGCTCAGAGGTACTTACCCTTTGAAAGGGACAGTTCCTGCGGTCCTGTGGCCTAAAGCGGTCCGCAAGTTTCTTCTGTAAAAAAAGCGTCTCTTGTCACCTGTTCATCAGGTTATTAGTATCACTCCTTGGGAAAATATCAAAATCGTGTGTCCTCTCTTATTGCGGAAGAGAGGGAATGAGGATGTAGAACGGGTATAGCTGAGAACACAGAAACCTCCAGTCCTTTCCACACCCTCAGTACTCCTCTGCACTAGAGTATCAGAGAGCGGTGAGCTAGTTTGCTCTCCTTGCTTTGTGTGGCTTGGTCTGAAAGAAATTAAAGCATGGCTTGGCCCCAGCACTGTGTTGATTATTTTTGGGGTATCTAGTTCCGCAGACACGGCCCTGATCAGCACAAGAGGCATACCAGTGTTGGCTGGAAGGTGGGAGTGGGAGTGGGAATTGGGATTTCTGAGGGAGTCTTCTGGGTAAAAAACTGGCGCAGTGGGCTCACTGCTGTCCAAAAAAGACAAAAGCTCTCCCAATTATATATCAGCAATCAATTAGGATTATCTTACAAATCAGTGAATAAATGGTGTTGATAATGGTAGTTCTACACCCATAAGAATGAACACCAGACCTGAAATGGTTATATCAAATACAACGTGATTTGTAAGTGGACTTGTACGAGTCAGTTAAATGCTTATAACAAGTCAGTAGAACTCATTATAAAGCCTGGTCTCTAGTTCAAATAAGCGTTTTTCCAACATCTTGCTGTCCATGAGTGTGTCATGAGTTAAAGAGTGAGTTAAAGAGTGAAATAAGTAGACTATGATTTCAATCACAGAGCACAATGGCTTGAAGCTCCAGGTCTGATCCCAACACATCCAGGTATGCTCCTCTTAGTTGATGGCAGTGGAGTGAAGCCCAATGAACGGCCCAGATCTGACCCAGGTTCCTTTCATCTAGTTCTAGACCACTATTTCTATTACTGGTGGCAGTGGTTTTAATTGTTGATTTTTTCATATGTCCACAACAATCGATGTATGTGTGAGTGTATT
>NC_137917.1:8838373-8898373 GCF_963457725.1 Sprattus sprattus | reverse complement strand
AAATGTTATGAAGGAGTGTGTTTGGAAGCGTGCTCCTAAAACTGAGGAATGCTTTGTTGGAATAATTGAAAGTGAAAACAATGTCTGTGAGCTCATGAGTAAAGGGTGTTGTTTCTTCTCTCAGTGTTTGAAGAAACACACACACACACACACACACACGCACACAGACACACTACATCTGTCTGGTAAATTTCCAGGAGACATAATGAGTGGGATCAGAATACGAGAAAACTCCACCCTTTTGTAAACACACACTTGCACACACACACACACAAGCTTTAGAAATATTATTTGCTAAGTACACATGCACTCACCCATATATTTTCTGTGAATTTAAATATTATAAACACATACATGTTTACATGTATAGCACAAAGAATGGATCTATCTATCTATCCATCTATCTATCTATTTATCTCTCTATCACACACACACACACACACACACACACACACACACACACACACGCACACACACACGCACACACACACACAAACCAAAGTCATTCAAGCACGCAGTCTTACTGTTAGTCACTGTTTAACTGTTCGGGGTATATCCACTTTAGCATAGCTAAGATCGCTCTATAAACAATTACCTGCCTGCTAGCGGTTGTGACACAGACACACACTCACTGAGAGACACTCTCCTTCACTCTCACTTGATGACTCACAGTGGAGTCAGGACGTTGACTAGCTCTCCCTGGTGTACCATTCTCCAGTGGTATTCCATTACAATAGCATTACTCCCCCAAAGTCTGACTGGGAATCTCCAGTACGTAATATTCAGATTGTTACTCCTTTGGGAGTCAATCCCACTAGCAAGGGGCATACTTGAATTTTTCCATGTTGACACCCTTTGTGGGGCAATGTAGGTTGGGATTTCTGGTCCTGCATTAAGAAGGCATGGGTGTTTTTTGGAGGCTAAAAGAAGCTGGCGGAATGTGAAGCATGGTGTTTATTTGTTTTTCTGATGTTTTTATTATTGTTTATACACAAAGTTATTTAGTTTTGTTTTTAATATTATTCTCTTGAGAAAGGCGCTTGAAAAAAACAACACTGCGTGGCCAAGGCTGGGAATTTTGGTCCAAAGTTTTGTTTGTCCATGTCCAGAAAGAGAGGATCTCCTCACTGGTGTCTCCGTGTCTAAAGACCTATTTATTTTTCTTACGAGAGACAGAGGATGACGAACGGAAAGAACATTCTTTTCCCTAAAGAATGGGACACTCTCTCTCACTCATTCTCAAATTCACTCTATCATTCATTTTTTCCCCCCGATGTGTCTTAATCCCCCGTCTATCTCTCTCTGTCCCACTATTTTATCTCTCCAATCCGTATTTCCCTCTCTTGTTCTCGCTCTTCGTCTCTCTCTTTTCCCCTCACTCTCTTTTCCCCTCACTCTCTTCTCTATTCCTTTATCGCTCTCTCCTCTCTAGCTCTATCCCTTCCTCTCTCTTAATGAAGCTGGGCAGCGCAGCCAAGGCTGGAGAGGTAGAAGCTCAGGTGTATTGTTAAGATGGCCTCCACGGCTCAAGAGCCCATAGCCTTTTACGTACGCAGCCCACTCAAGCACAGCAGTCAAGTCCTTCACATGAATGTGAGGGGAAAAAAAAGAAAGAGAGTGAAAGGAGAAAAAGAAGAAGAAGAAAAGAGAGGGAGAGAGAGAGAGGGGAAATAAAAAAAAGAAACATGGACATTCACAGGACACATATACAAAGTGTCACACACACATTCACAGAAACCTGAGAGTTACACACACACACACACACACACACACACACACACACACACACACACACACACACGCACACAAACACACACACACACACACACACACACACGCACACAAACACACACACACACACACACACACACACACACACACACACACACACACACACACACACACACACACTCACATGCTCCCGGAACACATACACACACACACAAACACACACACACGCACACACACACACACACACACACACACACACACACACACACACACACACACACACAAACACACACACACACACACACACACACACAATGCCCCTATGTTCATTAGTGCTGAGTGTGTTTCATAAGAGTCTGTGTTTGAATGCTGTGGGAGGAAGTGTTGCCTCTGCGTGAGTGTGTGTGTGTGTGTTTGTGTCAGTGAGGGGGGCACAGGAATCAGCTGCTCACCCTCCACATGACCCGCACAGCACAAAAACCTGCCAGATCCACAAAGTCATTAACCCCACGCAAGCCTGCACACGCGACCCTGACATCCCGGACGGCCGTGCCGGCCTCGTGCGGGCCGATGAAAGTGACAGGCAGCACTAGCTGAGCTCTGAGTCCGTTTTTAAGTCCATTTTTGTCCCTGCTGACGCCGCAATCCATATTTATCGCCTTTCCACAGGTCAGAAAGCAAGCAGCTCAGGCTTGTCACAGGCTTTTTTAGAAAGCACTCTTGACCTGCGCCGCCTCTTGATGGTGGAAACATGCGGCCTGTCACAGAAAATTATCCACTTAATGGGCAAACTGTGAGTTTGAGGGGCGTATTTTGATAGGGAAACACCTCCTCCCTCTTTCCCTTACAACCCGCGTATGTATTTCTCTGTGTGTGTGTGTGTGTCTGTGAGGAGAGCTGTTAAAATACTTTAGCCCCAACCCCCAGACCTTCAGTTTACCCAGACAAGGCAAATTTCTGTGTTGGATACGCAGCTGTACAAATTCACTGCCGTGCAGACAGGATGCAAAGTGCTCTGACACACCGGCTGCTTCAAAAGACGCACAAGGAGGTCCCCAGCCACACTTTCAACGGAGAGCCACTGGAATGAATCTCAAATAAATGTGTTCACTTCAATTAGCGTGATCAAACAGAGCGGCGCAAAGCCGAAAGACAAACACAAGGAGAGCGCATCTAGGCCATGGGATGGACTGGATGGATTCCAATCAGCTGAGGAGTCTAACGCCAGCATCAAACACCACTGAGTCCTACCAGCGTCTCTCTCTAATCCCTCCTCTCTGCCTGGTGACAGCTCTACACTTTAACTTTAATCACAGAGTGACTTTAGGGCTACTTCTTAAGGTAGTAGAGGGTTTTAGAGGGTATAATGTATTTGAGAGCAATGTCTTCAACCACTGAAAATCAAGCACTCCGATAAGTCCAATTTTTAAAGGTATGACAAATTATTACACCTATAGTGCCAAAGCATTCAGTGCAATGTAGGCAAGCCATGTAGAAGAAACAAGTTTTTTGTCCAAACAACAAATACATAATATGAAACCTCTCTGTCCTCCTGCCACAGAACTTTATAAAACGGTTGTCATGGTAACCGTGCTATTGGCGAGATACTGCCATGGTTTTCGGTCTTCTCTGAGTCACATATAAAAACGCGGCCAAAATTCCGTGGCATGCCCCCCTCTCCGCAGCTGGCCAGAGGTCATGGGGCCAGCGTAGAAGGGAGGAAATTAACGTGATTTAATCTGCCTGTTGTTCCTTTCAGAGGGGTCGTCTCCACGTTGCCACGCTGCGTGAGTCTGTTTGTGCATTTGCTCAGTGAGTTTGTGTTCCTGGCATAGCGGCGCTGACCGGCAGAGCTAACATTAGGGACACCGGGTGACATGATGAATTAGCCGTGTGTTTGCTTTAATTAATGAAGAGGAAAGGGACCATCTGTGGACTCTATGCTGTCATTATTTGAAAAAGGCCCTGTGCAAAATTGCTCAACACGGATAACCTTCCCATGCACACGGTCCGTGTGTTCATTTGCAACAACAACCCCCACATGAGGAGAATATTGAAGGGCTTCAGTCTTTTTAGCTCTAGCTCTAACTGCTCTAACCTATCAACTAGCTGTGCTCAGACACTGTAAGCTCATTTTCAATATGGTGTCACCTTAAAGCTTTTATTCCCACCATTTTTCTTTCCCTATTTAAAAGTGGATGAAGGTTTTTGGTTGAAAATAAAAAAGTGATATGTGAGACGTGGTTATTTATGCAGAGAGCACGTCATCCATTCCAACAGCATCAGCTCCTTATCTCCTCCTAGATAACCTGGCTCTTGCTTAATATTCCTGTCCTCCTCTTGCCAGGAAGGACACGTTTAATATTTTAGTCTTCCCAAAACTCCTGCCGTCTTTATCTTCGCATCATCCATAATTCAGACAAGGCCGAAGCGAGGGATGGGGCAGTGATGCAGAACAGACTTATGGGAAGCCAGAGGTGAAAGGTCTCTCGTGCCAGGGCCATAGGGTGGCCATGCTGTGTCAGACAGCCCAGTGGCTCTGCTCTCTCCATGTACCCTGGGCTCTCTCTCTCTCCCTCTCTCTCTCTTTCTCTCTCTTACTCTCACTCCCTCACACTGTTTGTTTGCTAGGCACTTTATCAAGCGCTTCTCTGGAAGATAAGAGCACACGTCAGGAATGAATTTATACAAGAAAAACTGTGCTGTAGTGGCAAACATTTCAATCGCCAGCTTGTTTGTTATCGTGCAGCCTCTCTCTCCCCAGCGGATAACCAGGGATCAGATTCACAACTCACGCTGCCACTGGGTAAGGGTTCTGCCATGAGCATTTATGGGCCACTGATAGAAGAAAAGGAGGTCAAAATGAATTTTCAAAAGGACATTTTTTGTGTGTGAAGATAAAAAAAACAAGGTGTGGGACTCATGCCAATCTAAGCTAGCTATCTGTCTTCCTCATTCTTTGTTTTTTCTCCCCAGGGAATGCTCACGTTGAGAACCTGGCCCATTGTAAGGCCGGGGGCTGCCATTTATTTTTTATTATAACGACCCATCGTTAGCTAAGCATGACATCTGCACGCTGCAAACCCTGGGCCTCAGACAAACGTCTGATCCTGTCACGAAATGCCAGGGAAGAAGCCTATTGAAGTGCTGTGTGGAGGCCAGGGTGAAACAGAGAAAGAAAGAGAAGCTTCCGGACAAGCCTGAGAGGGAGGAGAGAGACCAAGAGAGCGAGATGAGAGTGATCTACCAGAGCCGTTACCTCAGACAGTTGAAGGACAGACCGAAAGGAGCTGCTTCTGCACTTGCTGGGACCGTTCGCCTCCTGTCATCCTACATGTGTACCAGGGTACATGGACCTTCTCCAGAGTTCGTCTTCGCTGATAGAGACTGAAGGTTTGCAGGCAGCTGTGTTGCACAACACGGTGTATACTTGTGTGTGGTGCTTTGTTCCGCCTTGATAAAAGCACACCGAGTTTATTGTCTTCTGTGCCGGCATGGAGGAGGGAGGGAGAGGGTGTTTTGTGCTGAGGTCAGCACAAATGGCCTGCACTGATCATCTGCTGGCTTCTGAGCAGTGAGAGAGTGAGCAAATGTGTGACAAAGTCCATTAAAATGCCCACACATGCAACACACACACACACACACGCAGACACTGTCTCTCTCTTTTATTTATTTATTTTTTCTGCTCTTGCCCAGCCATGCCCAGCAACTCCCTTACCCGATCCCACCCCCCTCTCCACACACATACACACACACACACACACACACACACACACACACACACACACACACACACACACACACACACACACACACACACAAACTCACACACAAACATGCACACACACACCTGTTTCACTTTGACTGGAGGTGTCAAGACACCAAACTCACATGACAGAGATCTAACACATATTTACATTTGCAAATCTCTCCCTGTCCTCTGCAAAGCTGTGTGACATGACACAAGAGTGACGGATCACTTTCTCTGAAGGCTGGCATCATTGTCTGACTTGTAAGGGTGGGCCCAATAATTACCCTTCTTTAGGCTTTTGTTATTTCACCTGTGTTTTCCTAAAGGATGTCACGTGCAAATCTAAAGCAATCAGGCTAAGTGTGGCGTGCAAACATTAACCTTGCTTTCAAGTCAATGCTCTTCTGGGTCAGAGAGAGAGAGAGGGAGAGAAAGAGAGAGAGAGAAAGAGAGAGGGGGGAAAAGAGGAATGTTTCTTTCCCTTTTTCTGTCAGCAGGTTTTGTCGTTTGCTGCCCGTGCCATGTGATTGGTTGCTCCAGTGCCTCGCGTGTCCAGCCCTGACTGATCCTCCGCAGAAGGGGCCCAAACCTATGGATGGGTTTCCCAGAGAGGTCCACACCAGTGGCGGCGCCAGAGATTTTTTTCTGGTGGTGCTATGGGGGTGCTCGGCGTTTTACTGAGGGTGCTATGAAATTAGGGTGATGGCATATGAGTTTCATTTTTCTCTACTACAACACCTCCCTACCATATCGTCACATATGTTTACACGTTGGCTCTCTAACGCGTCTTTGGGGTAGGCCTGCTTAAAAAGCGCCAAATCGATCGTATTATTATTATCATTAGGCTACTTCAAACGGACGCGCACAAAGCCGCGTTCATCTCCGACGGTCAAAATGAATGCAGCATGTTATAGATAACGTAATCCCAAATACTTCACTTACTTCAGTGTGTGGATTAAAGGTTGCGCCAGATGACTACCAGGTCACCACTACCATGTGCGACAAATAAAACTAAACTTACCAGTGTGTAGAGTGTACGTTACTGTACAGTGTCAATCTCAAATCCAGAGCTCAATTGTGGTTGAGAGCGAAGGCATCTATGATGATGTCGATGTCCAAGGCCCGTGCTCGCAGAGGGTTAATCGCCAGAAGTGCAAGGTCACTGGTTCGGCCATCCCCACTGTTATTCCTCAGGTAGCTCTTCAAACTACGCAGACAAGAAAAACTGCGCTCGCAGATGTTACAGGCAGGGTCAGAGATATGGAGATCAATTTGTAGAGGTTCACTAAGGCGTCTTTGTAAGGCCGCATAAGGGATAGGAATTCCTGGTTGCTGTTAATGGTGCATCCTTGCTCTTCAACTCGAGGAATTTTGCGGATCAAATACCGATCCATTTTCGTGATTTTGTGAACGCTTAACTTAGAATTGACCGATCGCCAGGATTACTGTTACTTAGCCTACTACTCATTGAACAATCACGTTCACGCACGCAACGTCTGTGTCGTGCTACGTGAACAATCTGTTTATTTCAATCTGTTATTTTCTTTTGTGATTAAAATATTATTATCACACAATACATTTTATTAAGAACTCAGAATGAAATTAAATAACAATAATGAATAAACCATTGTTTTCTTGGGGGTGCTATGGGGGTGCTATGGCCAATCTAGGGGGTGCTCTAGCACCCCCTAGCCCCCCCCTGGCGCCGCCACTGGTCCACACCCAGGGACAGAACCACACCTCATCTGGGCCAGAATCATCTGCAGGCCCATCCATTAATCCACAAATCTTGCTCAAGTTCACTAGATCAGCCTCCTTTGGTTTTAAGTGAATATGAGAGTAAAAAAGGCATGTCAAGCTATCACGTGCAAAGAGGCACCTATGTAAAGTTATTCTGACTGCCTGGCCGCAGCCCTGCGGATGGTGAAATAGTTGCCACATGCCAGCTTTGAAACACACTCACGGAGGAAATTTACATAATTACATCCAGGCACTTAGGCGACTGCAGCGCAGAGAAAGGGCTACTTTCACACCAGCCGTGCTGACTTGGAGCTGGGAGTTCAGACTCAGTGACCTCAGAGCCGCAAGTGCACCAGGCTCAACCCTGTTCCCTGGGGTGCAGGACGAGGACAGGCCATAGGATGCGGCCAGGCCCTGCTAGCATGGGTGCAAATGCTAGAGGCTGGGTTAGAGGGCATGGACAAGAGCGTGCAGCCAGGCCTTGCTAGGAAGCATGCGGATGTGAGAGTCTCTGCGGCAGCCAGTGTAATGTTCCTGGGAAATGCTGACCTGGAGCCGGAGGGTTGTCTGGGAAGGCACCAGTCTGGGCCAGACAGACAGGAGATACAGAGGGAGAGACCACCCAACCAGATCTCACCCAATGCAAAGCAAATGAAGAAAAAAATCCCCTGGTTTTTCCACAAATCCACCCTGAACACACACACACACACACACATACATACACACAAAACCACCAACACCCCCAACTGGATCCTGTGTTTGTTTGTTTCTCAACTGAATCACAAATTTTCCTGGTTCTTTCAATCAGGACTGGGAATCGCTGTGTCATATTTTCTGATAATGTTAAGAAAATAAACCACTTGCTGCGTTACGAGTGACTCCACTCACATGCTGTGCCTTATATAACCCATAACTCATGGCTAGCCCTGTACCAGCTCCAAGTCCCCCTTTGCTGCTGGGCTGAGAACCAACTCTGACACCGGTTCTCTAAAACCTCCCCTGCAGGAGCTGGGAGTTGGGCTTTCCTGATAGCTTTTCCCATTTTGTCTGATAAAAATGTCCCTGTTTTGGTCTGCTGCCTATTATCATAATTTATTTTGAAAATATGATATGATTATCCCATAACTTTTTTTTCCATTTATTGTTTTTTGCTTTGGCCCCTGCAGTCTAATCATTTTTACGTGATGTGCCTGGGGAGGTTTACGACAACGGGGCTTGCCTGTCATGTGCTCATATTTAGGATGCAGATCATAAGATTTGGCTTTAATAATCACTGTCCTTGAGTTTGTCCCAGACACACATTAGCTGACATTCTCCAGCAAATTATGGCCACATGACAGACAGCACCTTACTCAAAGTCAATGAAGGCATGCAGTCAAAAGCCAAACTCTCACGTTAAAGACATTTACTGTGAAGCCAACCCACAGACCGTGCACAAACACTATACTGTATATAACCATTGACCACTGAAAACTGTTGAGATATTCAAGCTGTTTGAGGAATACTTTCCCAGTGCTTTCCAGTAACACATGTCCCTCTAACCAGGGTGACCCATATATAGAATTTTTGTGGAATATTAGGGTTTGAAGTTGAAAACGTGGCTTCAGTAAGGTGCGCAAGAAACATCTGAAACATCAACGTAACTTTCCTCCAACATGAAACGTTCACTTATCCACGTACCAAGTGGACAAGCACTCAGTGTCACACGCTGGTGCGAAAGAGACCTAAGGAGACCCTCAGCACCAGATTATCACTGTACGGCAGGCTATGGGACTCAGAAGCCAGCCATAAATTAAATTGTCATTTCTGTGTGTGCCCGATGAAACGGAATCAAATTTACAGGACAATCCAATGGTGTCCATGGCCCAGAAAGCACACAGTCCTATTTGACCTAGTGGCAGGGCTCACGAGCACCCCTGTCCCGAGTCCTTACTCAATGTTCCAGGCGTCATTCATTCACAGAGACGAGATGTTATGCAAGGGGGCCCGGCGTGACACTGTTTTTTTTTTCAGTCACACACAACCCAAACGGTGCCAGTGGGATGGTGTCTGTGTGGCTGGAGTCGGCAAACAAGGAGCTGTCGAGGTCTTGAATGAGTGATTTCATGTCAGTGAGCACTACCATGATGGCCTTCTCTTCCTGGGTGTAATCGAATTGGTCTTAAATGAATAATGTGTGACATAACGTTCTTTATGTGCACAACAGTCCGCCCATTGATGCAATGTTTACTACACTCCCAGGTCTACTGTAGTGGTCAGATTTAAACTTAGGGTGAATTGCGTTTAAGGCAATAAATAGATTTTGCTGAATCACTCTTTGGCTCTTCATAACACAGTCATGTGCCCTTACAAAGAAAGACTGACATGCAATGAGATGGTGAGTAAATCACTCGGATTCTTGACTGGGATTTAACAACTGGAAGTGTTACTAAGGACCTTTTGCCGTTAGGTACGGGTGAGAGTATGACAGCCAAATGTTTTGGTTGCAAACACATGTTGAGGAAGTTGTCATGTTGTTGGGTCTCATTGATTTGGAGTGTTGAATGGTGGAAGGGCCATGGTTGATTGTTTATGTGGGCTTCCGAAGCCAGACTGAAATGCTGATTGCTTTAAAAAAAGAAAAAGCACGGTGTGTGAGCCGTGATTGGGGAAGTTTGTGTGTTTTACCAGCAGCGGAGGCAACAACACACACAAACACACGTGTGTGGTGTGTGTTTAGTGTGGGCGATGGCGCTGAGGGGAGATCATTAAGTGCCCTGCCCGGAAACCCAGAGAGATTTCACACACATCAGCAGAAACCGAGGGGAGGCTTTTACGCAACAAAGGCCCGCGTTTGTTATTCTTCAATTAAATCCTAATGCTGATGGGACTAAGGAGTGTGACTCCGCAAAGGGACAGGGAGTTCGATGTGCATCTGTGTGTGTGTGTCTGTGTGAGAGTGTGTGCGTATGTACGTGTGTAAGTGTGTGTGTGAGAGAGAGAGAGAAAGAGAGAGAGAGTGTGTGTGTCTCCAGAAGAAGAGACAGGGAGTTCTTCTTCTCCTACTTCTCAGGTTACATTACTTCTAGAGGGAGTCCCTTCAGCCTCATCCCCAATGTACTCAAATCACTCAGTGTGTGTGTGCGTGTGTGTGTGCACGCACGCGTGTGTGTGTGTGTGTGTGTGTGTGTGTGTGTGTGTGTGTGTGTGTGCGCGTGTGCATGTGTGTGTGTGTGCATGTGTGTATGTGTGTGCGTGTGTCGCATATACCTCAGAGTTTTTAAATGTGTTGAAGTGAAACTTCACTCCAACCTCAGAGCTTAACTTCACCCACTGCATCATTTTGAAAAGTGGGGAGTTGGGCTAGGGGGGGGGCATGAAATTTACACTTATGGGCTGGAACTGGAGGATGTGGGCTGCCCATTTCATGACGTAGAGAAGTCCCAAGCGGTCGTCTTAGCGTCAGCAGTGGCCTTGCAAGGTTCAGGATCATGACTACTGTAGATGCATTGATGTGCTTTGTCAAGATTAACACCAGCGCTGATGTGTTTCATCACAGTACAGTCATATCATTTAGTTAACAGCTAAAACAACACATTTAAGTGTGCAGTAGCCCCTTAATGTGTTCAAGTGTGTATAAATATAACGCGTAACTAACTAACTATGTACATAAGCATGTTATGTGTTTGTGTGTGCATGGTATGTGTGTATGTATGTATGTGTTGTGTATATACAGTATATACTATATATATGTGTGTGTGTGTGTGTGTGGGTGTGTTTGTGTGTGTGTGTATGTGTGTGTGTGATGATGGCTTTCCCAGCTCTGGTCTTGATCTGCTGGTGTGTGTGTTATCACTGAGACTCCCCGGGACGTGACGTGGGGCCCAGACTAAATATTTTCGCAGAAAGCATGTGAGAGGTCTTACGGGCCTCCGACCAGCTCGCAGGATTAAGGACAAGGGCCTGGGGGAGCTCAGAGGGCTGCAGTGGGGGTGGGGTGTGTGTGTGTGTTTGTGTGTGTGTGCGTTTGTGTGTGTGTGAGTGTGTGTGTGAGGTGTGTGAGGGAATGGCTAACGTGTTGGCTGCAGCTGGGCTGGTCCAGCAGAATTAACCAGTGTTGAATGGGTGGAGTGACTCATGCATTAGCTTCATTAAGGATAACCCAGAAGATTATTTGGCTCAACGTCACATCAGGTGTCACTGATATACACTGATATTACATAACAGCCCCACCATTCACTCCTTCACAATTCAAACGTTTTTTTCCAAGTGCCCTTCTTGATGACGATGGCTTTTGAAAAGGATTTTGAAAAGGTTCTAAAGACGACGTTCAACACCTTGAGGGGTTACAAAAAGGTCAATTTATAGATGTCAGGCACTCTTTTTATCCCAAAAGGTGGAACCGCAATAGCATCTTTTAGGAGTCCTTCCCTAAGAGGACATTGAGTACACTGACATCCATGTCACTAGCAGGCACAATATCTCTTTTGAAGGAGACATAACAACCTCCGAGGCAGACCGGTGCCCAAGGAGAGAGATAAAGACGGAGCAGACTCCAGACACGGTGCCTTACAGAGGTAAAGGACAATCCCAGCCTGAGAAAGAAGTCGCTGGGGAGACATCTAGCAATTTATCAATCAATAGTGAATGCACGCATGAAATATGAACAAGGTCAAATAAATCATGGGATAATAGGCCTTATTTTGCTCCATTTTATATGTGTAAGGGGATTATATGGTGTACATGTTTGGAGAAAACTTGGCTGGTCTGAGGAGAGAGGGATATATAAACTGCATAGTGCGCTCTGCCAAAACTAGATAAAGGTAGTGAGTTCAGGACTGCTGGTGAAATTGGCAGAGAAAAAAGGACCAGAAAAAACAGAGGAAACAAACAAGTTCCTTGGCCAAGAGCGAGGGCGGAAAAATCCTCATGTGAGAAAAGTATCTCATTTTTTGGATCAGGCATTTGCATTAAACCTACATCGCTGTGTTTGCAGTATTGCAGAAATTGTGTAGGGCACCCTGGCCAAACACTGGATCTTGCCAAGAGTACAAGATACTGCACGCAATGGGGTTCAATTCTCGACTAACAAGCCGTGTTTCCGCTTCTCTTCTTACTGTACCTCGACAGGGGTTTCAAAAACACAACGGTTCACATCTGTCCAATTTATTCTTGGATAATAGGTGAACATATCTGAACAGAAATCTTCTAAACAGTTTCCTTCTTAAGCAATCATCGTGTGTTATATTAAGTTAGGCGAGATTTATAGGTTGTGGAACACTGGATTTAAAACTATCCTATATAGGTTCAGTTGCTAATAGGTTATCATTCCTAATTCTGAGTGTGTGAATGAATGCATGTTTCTGCGTGTTCTCTGTCTGTGTGTGTGTGTGTGTGTGTAAGAGTGTGTGATACTTCCATGATACTTAACATCTATTCCTTTAAGAGAATGTTTCAGTGTTTTACAGTACAGTGTGGATGGGTGGGGGGTGTGTGAACCTAAATATTTTGAAAACACTGCCACAGAACTTTAAATGTCACAAAACCTTTAATGTTCTTTTGTTCCTCGTCACGAATGGTCACGTGAAGTTCTTCTGGGTCAGGTAATCTCTATGCTGTGATGTTTTTGTCTTTGATAGGCGTGCTTACATCCCACAAGTAGCTCTGCCCTTTTGTGTTTGTCAGAGCAGGAACACAGACAGGGATGTGCCATAGGCTGATAAATGCTGTCAATCAGGAGGTCTGTTCAGAATCAAACAAGAAAATATGCAGAGCTTCTTGTTTTGGATACAATTCTGTTTGGAGTGCAAATGTGTTCTTTTATAATGTCAACAAAGAAATTAGTTTGGCTCAGATTGTTTTGGGTGAAGCTCCAAGTGTTTCTAAAGCGCCCTCTAGGGATGAAAATGCTGTAATTCAGCAGCAATTTGCTCGATTCCATGCAGCTCCTCTGATACTATCACAGCCATGAAGGGGGCTTTGTTCAGAGCAAGTTCTTGCCTTCTGCTGGTATCTATCCACACAATGAGAAAAGCAAACATGAAAAAAAAAAAGTTTCAGGCCAGAGCAGAAGGGGTGCACATGTTTGAACGGACGTGAGATGTTTACACTCGCGTTATGTCAGCGCGTGGCTTGGCGCAGCTTGGCTCTAGTCTGATGGGGCTGCGGCGGCACGCGTCCAGATGCACAGGTTACGCTACTGTTGCCCTGGCAGCTGGCTCCGATGGACGATTAAGCGGCTCAGACCCAAACCTTGGGCAGATAAGGCCCAGGCTAGGTGGAGCTGGAGCAGGTTACTGGGTGCACCGCATCACCCTCACGTCTGAGGGAACATCCTGTGGACATCTTCTACTTTTCTTGCTCTGCGTGTGTTAACCATTAGACCGCGTTCACTCTTCAGGCACAGGAATGCCATTGTGTGCTGTTCCGTGTGCTCTGCTCTTGCGTACCAGCACAAGGGCTTTTATTTCTTTTCTTTTTTTAGGGGTGTGTGAGATGGGTTGGGAGGGGGTTCTTCTGTGTTAGTAGCTAGCCAGAGTTCATTATTCATTAAATCGATATTTTAGCTTCTTTTTTGATTCCCAGCAAGCTAATTACCAGAGTCGGGCCTTGAGTGGACAGAGTCTGCCGGTCCTGGAGGAACTCATCACCCGTACGAGGGGCGCGAGGAGGAGCCCAACAAGGAGAAGAGGGACGTTTGAGTGGCTGGGCACCATGGCAACCGAGTGGAGAGGCTCCTTGGGAGCAGTGGGATAGAGAGAGAGAAGGAGAGAGAGAGAGAGAGAGAGAGAGAGAGAGGGGAAAGGGAGAGAAAGAGCAGTGACCCATCTCTGGCCCAGAAGAATGCCTAGCTGGCGGCAGGGTGAATGAGGGACAAGAATTCTTCTGCTGGGGCACAAAGAGAGAACAAGTGTGTGTGTGTGTGTGTGTGTGTGTGTGTGTGTGTGTGTGTGTGTGTGTGTGTGTGTGTGTGTGTGTGTGTGTGTGTGTTTGTGTGTTTGTGTTTGTCTGTAGGCATGTGAAAGTCTGGGGGGCTTGTTTTTATGTGCATGTGGGAAAAGGTGGGACCATGTGTGTAGATAGGTTGACTGTGCACATAAGTGTGCCATTGTAAATGACACAGGAAGGTGGAAAGTGTGTGTGTGTATGGGGTGGTGTGTGTGTGTGTGTGTGTGTGTGTGTGTGTGTGTGTGTGTGTGTGTGTGTGTGTGTGTGTGTGTGTGTGTGTGTGTGTGTGTGTGTGTGTGCGTGTGGGTATGTGTGTGTGTGTGGGTATGTGTGTGTGTGTGTGTGTGTGTGTGTGTGTGTGTGCTTAGATTGTGGTTAGGTTACCTCTCTCTTCCCATCAGTTGGGGTGCCACAGCGTGCCCCCCTGTTCACTCGCAGAATCTCCTAATGGGAGTTTGGCATACCAACCTCCCACCATTTCCCCCCAGGTAACCAAACAACTACACCCCCCAAACACCAACCCTGCTCCCCCAACCTCCCTCCCCGCCGTGCTGCTGTCCCCCAGGTAACCAACTAACCCAGCCTCTGATCAGCCCTTTCTTTCCCTTATGCAGGAACAACACAATGTTTTGATGTTAAAACAATGGTCTAAGATCACACCATATCACACCCTTGGGATTAATCACTGCTTGTGATTTTTGTAGTATTTTTAACATGTTTGTAGTTTCTTTGCAATTTCTCCTGAATACCAGGTATGATATTATCATAGGATATAACATCAGCGGTGTAGCTCAGTTCTTATGTAGTCTTTAGAAAGAAACACAGCCCTTCAAGAAGTTTCATGGAAGCGATTTGTATATCTTTCCTACTTCATGAAAGCTGGCAGGTGTTTTCTGTCCAGTTTAAGATGATCGTTTCTGACAGAACGACCTTAAAGACAGTGAGCACATTTTCTCTGTAGCAATCTAGGGTGTGATTACTTTAGTATAGAAACATATTTTTGCCGAATTAATGCAATATTGAAACACGTAATGTAAAAACATGTGACAGAGGACTGGAGTTGGCTATTAGCTCAGTGGGATAATATTCAAAGCCGGTTTCCGACCGCTATGGGGTACAGTGTGACCAATGAGAAATAGTCAAAAAAAGCAATAAGAACGGTTGCAGTGCATTCGAGCTCCATATCAAACAAAAAGTAAAATTACATTTGTTAGGGTCACGATGCGAACCTGCACGTCTACTGTAATATCTTAACTACAGTGTCGGATTTACCATTGTCACTTAACTGGCGATAGGACATAGTCCATAATTTTCTCTTACGCATCGTCTGAACTTTGCACTTCAGATAATAAGGCGTCCGTGTTAAGATTCTGGCTAAACCAATTTCCTGACAAAAGACACAATTTAAAAGCTGTATTTAATCGTTTATTGTTTTTAAAACGTATGATATTACCGAAGGAGTCTCTAATCATTAGAATTATAGACATGTGTCCGTACTCTGTCGAATTTACCTACTTTTAAACCTTTATCCTATACCCTATAACTATGTTCAGATCGTACCATACCTTACCATAGCCTTCTCTTCATCTAATCTTGAGATATCTAAAGGCAGGCTGCGAGATGCACTTGCCGAAAACGTAGCAGTCACGCAAGCACGAACGCCCACTCTGCCCCGCCCCCTGGGCTACAGAAGCGCGGTGAAGGACGAGCTCGCGTTATTCTGGATTGGACTCTACAAAGACATAACATAACAGAAAAACAGCAAGAGGAAACGACTCTAAACGTTCAGCGTTTAACGTTCAACTGGGAGATTTTCAAGTGGATCAGTTCTCACCGACAGCTGCGTCTTTCTTTCGAGTGGGATCGGACGAGCGTGTGTGTTCTGGTCTGGTCCAGGGTTTGATCAGAGTTGTGTTTGGACGTCTAAAAGTTTTTCTGCATTCGCCTATGACCAAGACCACATTGGAGTGATACCATATATCAATGATGGGGTTTTTGTTTTGCTTTGGATTGAATATCCGTGTTTGCTGCCGAAGACAGTGAACGCCTAGGCACTGTGGATGTTTATATTTTAATATTTCGGGAGGCAGTTCCTAGACATTATTCCATTAGGATTTCCCAGGTGTCCGCTTTAAGTGCGCCAACATGGGATCGGTGTCACTATAGCGCAACCCGCACATTTTTGCCATTTTTCTCCTTTTGCTTCTGAACGTCTCAAGTTTTAACAAGTAGCGATTTGAACAGCATATAACCTGTACCACCTTTGGAATTACCACCATGAACTTTGTTGTCAGTTTGGTACAATTATTTTTTGCGGCGCTCCTTCATCTGTCCGCTGTAAAGGTAAGGCTCAGTGTTGGTATGGTGGGGAGGGGGTGATAAGCTGAACTGATTATTGAAGATAATGTGCTTCATGTTTAATTAATGAAACCCTTAATGATTAATAATTAACGATCGCTCTTGCAATGTAATTTAAATCTCTCATGAGAGCTGTTTCACTGACAGCATTTTGGGATGGAATTGTATGGCTTTTGCACATTGTATCAAGACTGTTGAGTAATTTTTATTTAATTTCATTGCGCTTAGTGTTAAGGGCAAAGAGTGTTCAGAGCAGTAACGTGTTGGGGATGACAATACAGAAAAAAAGCATGAAGTGTCCATTAATTCAATTTAACTGAAATCTACCAAACCCATTACAATAACTAAACTGGGTCATTTAGGGTATCTTATTTTCTTTACATTCAAGTGCAATATTAGTAATCAATGCCGTTTGAAACTACCAATATCAAACGACAAAATTTGTTTTATTGAATTGGTTGGCTATTCAGTGAATGGCTGTAACATGGTATTTCTCTCGCAGTTGATCGGTACAACCGGCAAGTGTGCGCAATACCGTCATCTTTGCAGACATGTGGATTTCGAACGCATCACTTTATTTCGCATTGCATTCCCACCTCCCCAGATTCTTTTAACCAGGTTGTTCGAGCATTACACTTAATTTGGTTTTACCGGCTTAATTCAACTATCTCACGCCTCCCTGCACAATCTCATTTACTTTTCCATTAGCTTAACAATGGAAACTTTTGAGTCACATGAGTTTGTAACGTCCGTCATTGATGTAATGTTTTACACGACCTATTGTGGTATAAATATTTTGCTGTTTTGCTGTTTACACGCTATTTGTAATGTATTGAATATTCAAAGGCAAGTGCCACAAAACCTCATTCTACACCATAAAATTACCAAATACATTTATAAAATTGCTGCTATTGATGTAGGCCTATGCAAAATGACCTCCTTCTAACAGGTGTCTGACAGCGAACCCTAATAAACCCACTCCAATACGTTTGCAATGAGGCAGATGGATTACTTCAGGCTACTTTAGTGATGAATTCACATCGGCATGTTTCTCACGCAATGTTGAGAGCTGTTACACCAGTCTACCACCTGCGGTAACGTGACTATCCCACAGAGCAGCCTATCGGGGGAATCGCGGGAAGTGATTATCCAACACACTCACTTACCAGCAGACGGTAGAGCTGTGGTGTATATGGATAGTATTAATTCAAAAAGCACGATATCATTCACTCCGTAAAAAAATCTGTGTTTAAGACACACAGTGACGGGTCAACTGTAGCTAACTGCTTTGTTGTAGTACAGTTATATCATTGTGCCAACTTTTTGAAGTCCTCCACACACTACCACAAGTTATTAGAATATTTTAAATCGAAGACTCACAGTTTATGTGTTTTCTTTTTCTTTCCCGCTAGTGTGCTCACATACCCAAGGAGGGAGAAAAGGGTAAAAATGAAGGTAAGTGAAATATTGCTTAAGTTTACCATTTTCATTTACAAAACGTGTGAAGCGTTGTGCACTGGTGATGTAAAAACTAAGTAGGAGAATATACCGCCACCTGCCGGAAGTGTGGGCTGTCTTGAATGCCAGCATTGATTTGAGCACTCTCCCTTTTGAACTTCGACATAAAGAAACTAACTATAATGAACTTAAAGAGACAAAAATAAAATTACTTAACATATAACAAGACCTACTTTCATACTAGGATCAGTCAGAAAACAGTGTTCGCATGCTGTTTATTTATTGACCATGACAGAACTCATTTGAGTATAAATGCAAAACTCAAGGTCAGGCTGGGGTGTTTTCAGCAGTGTTGCATGGTGTGGCCAGCAGAAGAGTATTTCATGTTGATACTGAGACCCACGGGCACTCACTCCCACAGGACCATGACCTTCATTCTGTGCGAGCTGCTCATTGTTTGTACTCAAGTCAGACGTGATAGCCAACTATCAGCACAGTGACAGGTTCAAACAGCCAAGACAAATGGCAACAAGATTTTATAAAACAAGCCACACAGAGTATAGCAGCCAAGTTTCACAAAGAAGGCAACATTATCTGTGTTTTCTGTTTGTTTAGTTTTTTCACTGTAAGATGTCAGCATCAGACATAAAATCAGACTAAAGTTGTGACTGCAGAAGTGAGTGCAAATTTGATAGGCCTGTTGCAGAAGGTGGGCATTTAAAAACAAAAGAAAGAAAGAAAAAAGAAAGAAAGGATAGAAAACAGCCATCTGTGTTGGGTGGTGGCACCCATCCCGGCGAGGGAGTGAGTGAGCCAGGCGTTTAACGACAATGACCTTGTGCAGCAGACATCCTTCCCGTGGGCAGCCAAACACAGGCCTTATCCCAAAGAGGCTGTTTTGTGTTTATGTGCTGGCACGCAGCTGTGTGGATTTAGGGGCTATGCGGAGCCAGCCATCGCATAAGGGGTTGGTATTGGTGTTGTGGTGGTGGTGGTGGTGTTAGCAGAGGCTGCTTTCACCGGTGCAGAAATTGGCTTCCATGCGTGGCGGTGGGCTTATTTTTTTTCCCGGAAGGGGTCAGGGGTGAAAGGTCAGCCCTGGCGCCATAGTGCCTGAGGTCACTGCCTCCCAGGCTGCTAGTGGGGTCACGAGGCACAGGGGTCACACAGAGCAGAGCGACAGTCAGCTGTGCTTGTCCGCGGATCCTTCTAGAACGTGGCAGTTTATGCCCACCCTAAAAAACTTAGGGCATAGATTGGAAAGTGTTAGTGTTTGACGTGATTTTTTTCTTGTATTTGATCTTTTTCCTTTCCTTTGTGGATATGTCTCTGTGTGTGTGTGTTGCTGAATGTTTCGCCGGGGAAAAATTAAGACCCTCGTCCGCACAATGGCTGCCATTGTAAGCACTAGGAGCTACAGATCTGAGCCTTTGTTTATCTGCTAAGCTGGATTTGGTTATGAGCATGGCCGAGGAAATGCCTACACCCTTTTCTGTGACAAAGGAACACAAGAGCCCTCCTCCACTGCTGAGCTAGGTGGAAAAAAAAGTCAAAATAAAAGGAGGAACCGGATGGAATAAAGCATGAATGAAAAAAGGAGAGGGACAGAAGAGATGTTGCAAAGAATAAAGAGGTGGAATTAGGGGAAAGGATGAGCAGTGAGAGAGGAGTGGCTTTTGAAAGACAGGTGCTAAACACAGCCACCAGCTCTTACCCAGTGTGGGCCCTCGCTGACGTGATTATTGCATAATCTGTTGGAAAGCAGGGGTGGGTGTTGAGGCTTTTGTGGTTCCTTGTTTGTTACAACAGGCCAGGGCTCCTCACACCCCCTCCCCTGGGTCTGCATAGGGCACATTAGGAACATTATTTTAGAGGCCTCATGAAAATGCAGTACTTTTGAAAAACAGGTGTGAGTTTGGATTGAATTGCCATATTTAAAGAATTTGATCTATATCCAATGCTCTCTCCCTTTCTTTCTCCCTCTCTCTTTCTCTCCCCCCTCCTTTCCTCCTGCAGTTGTTCCCTTCATGGAGGTGTTCAATAAGAGCTTGTGTCGGACGCGGGAGACTCTGGTGGACATCTATAAGGAGTACCCGGACGACACTGAACACACATACCACCCATCCTGTGTGGTGGTCATGCGCTGTGCTGGGTGCTGCGGTGATGAGTCACTCGAGTGTGTTCCCACGGAGACACGCAATGTTACTCTGGAGGTGAGTGAAGGACCCCTCCCAGTTCAGCACCCCCCCCCCCCCCCCCCCCACACACCCTACGGTCACACTCTAACAACTCACCCATCCCTGCAGAACTCCTCACCGGTCTCAAGCCTGTGAGAGTTCAGAGAGAGCAGGTGCAAGGACAGGAGAGCCAGAAAGATAGCCAAAGGGAGCGAGAGAGAGATTACATGTTTTACGTTGCCAGTGTCAAAGTGTATTTTGTCAAGCCATTTAAACTCTACTAAAATAAATTGAATCAAACTGCATTGAAATAAATTGAATTGTTACAGAGTGACAGCCAGATAGACAGACAGACAGACAGGCAAGTGAGAAAGGGTGTGAGATGGTTAGAGAAAGAGTCGGTCAACAGGTGGTGATTTTTCCCCGCTTTGTCATTTCCCTGTGTTTCCTCTCGCCTTCTGTTCTGTGTTGCTGTGCTGTGTGGCTAGCTGGTGTGTTGCTGTGCTGTGTGGCTAGCTGGTGTGTTGCTGTGCTGTGTGGCTAGATGCTGCGGGGCTAGCTGGTGTGTGGCTAGATGCTGCGGGGCTAGCTGGTGTGTGGCTAGCTGCCTCTGTGTATATGCCCTGCTCTGCCCAGTCCTCTTCAGCTGGAATTGAGGCAAACAGCAGATGCAGCCTGGCATGTCAGCTATGTTGTTTACCCCTGTGTACTCTGTTTACGCCCCTGTTTATGTGGTCAGCTCTCCCTCTTTCCGCTTCTCTCTCTCACTCCCTTCCAACCATTCTCCGTGTTCTTTATATTTCTACTGTATCTCTCAGTTGCGCTCTTTCTTTCATTCAGTCTTTCGCAACCTTTCTGAAACATTTAGCTCTTTTACTTTGTCACAGTTGCTCACTGTCACTCACACTCTCTCTCCCTCTCTCTCGATTCTCTCTCTCTCTCTTTAAGTCACTTTTTCTCATGACTGTGCCTGAGAGCATAAGAGGCGGTGGAGGAGGATAGCTAAGGAATGCAGCAGAGCACATGCCTTCCACCAGACCCAGTTTTAATCAGCTTCTTAATCAGTGGCCAGAGAGTGGTGTGATGGTGGTCAGAGCAGAGAAACCGAGGGGCGGTCACCAAACACTAGGGAAAACGAGTTACTTTTTTGTTGCAGTTCCTGCAGTGATAAAAAAAACAGCCCATTTTGTTCTTCTACACTCTGATAAAAAAACAGAACACACTGCTCTCACATGGGGATTTCTCCTCTCAGTTTGTGATTTTAACCCACTGACTTTCTCTTTTGTGTCCCCCTCAGGTAATACGAACCAGACAGCATGTACAACAGGGTAAATGCCAGCTGAGTTTCACGGAACACACGAGGTGTGAATGCAAGTAAGTGTCCTGATGAACGCCAAGCAAACACCATCCCCATCTGCCAATGAAGTCGTGCATACCCAACACACCGGGGCTAAAATGTGTCTCTTTCTTTAATTTCTTTTAGACCAAAGCAAGAAGTCAAAGTAAAGAAAGAAAAGTAAGTGAACTCTCTTGTCGTTGTTCATGCTGATTGTGTGTGTGAGGGGAGGAAGGGAGGGAGTGGGATGGAGGGAGGGAGGTTTCTGTGTGCTCAGTGTTGCCCCAATCTCTCCGAACAAGAGTGACGTGGCGTGGTGGCTGGTGGTGATTTTCCACACGCTGATTTAGCCCAGCTGCTTTTGAGGCAGTCGACACAGGCTTCGGCATTTAAAGTTGCATGAGTCACCACCCTCACCTCTGGGCTTCTCTGGGCACACAGGGAGAGGGCATTGCTGTACTTGCCACTTGACCACAGACGAGAAGCAGTCAGCTGGACACTCCACTCCAGGCCCCCCACCACCATGGCCACCGCCGCCTTGGTATGCTAGCGGCTAACACTAATGTTAAAGCTAAAGGGAACCACATGATGGTGAGGGTGCAGTATCTTTACAACTCGGGCATGTGGTGTCTCCCTAAAGGCCAATTTATAGTCCAGGTATGTCGCGCAACAGTAAATGACGTAAAAACAACATTTGTGCCTGCCAGGGTGTCGCAGAGCTTGTTGCGAATATCAAAAACTTTGAGAGGGTGCAGACGTTAAAAACTTTTGTCACTCACTCTGACTGGATCACTGGAGATTTGATAGACGGTTTACCTTGTGGACATGGATACGTCCACCTGGCTAGGTGATGTTTTTAGCATCTTAGGTAGATTGCAGTGCCAGCTGTAAAGTTTATATTTAATGAAATGTTGACGTAATTAACCGCTGGGGAGATATGATTTCTATGTTAATGATAGAGTCAGAAGTTTAAAGAGGAAAATGTGCTGATCAGGATTGTTCTGTTCGGCTTCCATGGTCAATATGAACTAGTTAACTACTCAACTAGATCATGTATCTAGCTATGTAGCTGAGTTATAACACATTCTGTTCTGTGCCAATTTGTGATCAGCAACAGACAATGAAAGCCCAGAGGTGCTACACTGTTGCCAGACCCCCTTCGTTGTAGTCGAACGACATTTGTCCCCTGGACTATAAATTGGTCTTAAGGCAGTCAGCTGTAAAAATAGAGAGTAAGAAATAGTGAGAAAGAGAGAGAGCTGTATAATAGGGTCTGTATGGGTTTTCTGCCCTTCCAAACAACTCAAATCGCTGTCCGCACCCTCCCTGCTTGAACGCATCTGGATCTTCATGTACCCATAATGCCTCCGGAAGTTTGGTAGATCCGACCTCTAGGTTGGAAAAGAACCAGACAGGTGCGTTGTATGTTCACCTTAACTGGTGTCCAGATTTGAGGGACTTTTTATTGGACCCATTGGGTTCCGCTGTGGAGAGTTTGACATCTACAACGTGATGAGCGCTACTAAGCTAGCTAAAGTTTTTGCAACAGCTCAGAGGGCCTGTTTGGCCAGGGACCACCCATGGCCCCTCATGACGACATGGCTCTCCAGTTGCTGAAGACTGACCTAGGCTGCTTCCAGATACTAATCATAGTAGCAGGTGTCACTCGGTTAACCCATTTTTATTTTTAGCGTTGTAAATAGTGGATGAGCCTTGGGGTCGAGAGACATTGCAGTTGGTCAGTTTACCACATGGATTTGAGGCGACTGTTGTGTTTGTGTGTGTGTGTGTGTGTGTGTGTGTGTGTGTGTGTGTGTTTACGTGTGTGTATGTGTGTGTCTGTGTGTTTTGATGTCACTGCACTAGTTTGTGAAGGAGTCCTGGGGATGTCGTTTGTCTAATTGGATGAGCGGCGCTCGTGTGTGTGAGAGGCTGCATCTTTCACAAGTTAGAGGCATTGGAAAAGGATAGGGGGCAATGGGATCATGTTGGCTGAGAAGGCTAAATGAAATCCGTTTGTCATGAAGAAGGGAGGAGGGGGGGGTGGTGGTGTGGTCTCATTGCTGCCCCCCGCCCCCAGCCTAGCCTGGCGCTCAGCACGTAGGCAGGGCTCTGTGGGGGAGGGGCAGCTTGAGGACATGGACACAGACTCACAGGCTCAGGTCGAGCTGCCTTATAGACAACACCTTTTCGTTGGCTGTACTCACACATTTTACTCACATGAACTTAACACACAAAAACACAGAAATGCTTACACACACACACACACACATACACACACACACACACACACACACACACACAAACACACACCATATTACAAACACACACATACATTCTCAACAACTAAGCGACCCAACTAACGAACCTAACCTGAACCCACGTAAACCCAACTAAACAACACACTCCCACACGCTCTCACACAACAACAGCAGGCAACCAATACACACAGTTAAGACGACCTGACACACACAAAAACACACAGACACAAATAGACACTCGATAGCTCTACTTAAAGATAGATGTGTTGATTCCTGTTAGGGACTTTTTTTTTATAGCTTCTCGCCTTTCCTGTTCTCTTAAGTAGCATTGATTAATTGATATCTCTGCATGACTGTTCCTGGTTCAATTTAGATATTTAGACCTTCTCTTTTTCTTTCTTTCTTTCTTTCTTTCTCTCTCTCTCTCTCTTTCTTTCTTTTTTTGCATTTTTTCTTTCTCCTCTTGTTTTCCAGAAAACCCAGGGAGGGGAGGGGCAAAGGCCAAAAAAGAAAGAGAAAAAGAGAGAGGGACACGGCCGGCAGGCTGGAGTTCTACACAAGCACCGCACCAATCCTGCACACGGGCAGTGTCTCTCTCTTGGTCTTTGGCTTGATGGCAGCGGAGCTTCTGTGCTCCGCGTAATAACAAAACATAACCAAAAATACAAAACCAAACAAAATTACATAATCCAACCCCCCGTATTCATTGCCTGGCAGCTTTCCACTCCTCTGTATGTCCTTCACGTTATTATTTTTTACACAAACCCACATATTTGAACCCCCTTCCCCCTTCCCCTCCCATGGCTAAATGATATGAAGTGTTGCAGGCCAGCGAGGAGCTGGCAGGTAATGGTTTCTTACCTCTGCATGGCTGTATGGCTGTATGGTTGTCTCTGAGCCACTAACCTGCAGGAGAGGAGTGAGCGTGTCCTTCCCCGTCCTCCTCCACTGTCCCAGGACCCAGCCCGGTGCCTCAGTTCGGTCTTCTCCATTGTGTGTTGTGGGTGCTGGCAGCTAGTGGTGGGGTTGCTGGCTTACAGTACCCCAGGCGCTCAGTGGGTGAATGTGGCTGTGGAAGAGTGGCTTTGCTGTGCAGGTGACTGTGGAGGCTTGCATCAGGCAAAGGCCAGAGAAAGGAGGAGATGGTTTTTGTGGGCAGATGGTGAGAAGAGAAGAGGGAAAGTGGCCTTAGTCAAAGTGAAACTGCCAGCGTTCACGTTTGACAAGGCAACCCAGTCCATCTTTGCTGTGGTAAATGTGAACATTTAAATGTCATAAAATCATAAAAGATACTGCACCTCTCAGCCACCAGGAGCTAGTTTATTTTTTTACTTATTCTTGCCCCCCTCCCGTTAAGTCTCGTAGAGGAGTGAACTGGGACTGTGCCAACAACTAGATTAGGGCGAATGATTGCGCTGCGCTCGTGAGTGTTAATCCTTACACTGAGCCTCTGCTGTAAGCCTTGGACCCATTAAAATGCCAACCTCATTCACCTGTCTGTGTCCTGTGCTGCATGACGCTAGAGTGTCAAGATTGGAGCCCACTGCTCTGTCATACATGTGTCATTTCATGGAGCAATGTTGTTTTGTGTGGTGCTATGTGTGAGCTTTGTCTCATCATGCATGAACCTGTCAAAAAAGTGTGTATGTGTGTGAGTGTGTGTGTATGTGTGTGTGTGTGTGCATGTGAGTGTGCATGAGCGAATATGATTGCGTGGGTGTGTGTGTGTGTGTGTGTGTGATTGAATGTGCATAAGCAAATGTGATTGTGTGTAATGTACAGGATCATGTGTGTGTGTCTAAGAGTCTGTGTTCATTGTTGCCTAAATGTTGCCAAAATCTTATCACACATGTGTGTTTTTGAGTGTGCGGGTGATTGTGTGTGTGTGAGAGTGTGTGTTTGTGTGAGACACATCATGTGTGCATAAGAATCCATAAGCTTTCCCCCCATCACATGCTACCTCTGCTCTCCTCGTTAACACAACTCTCCCTTAACTTAACTTACCTTACCTTACCTTACCTCTCACCGGCTACCTACCAGGCTGCCTAGCACCATATGTAACCATGGCATTAATCATGCAGTACTCAAGAATCACTTACTGGCTTGAGAATTGTGGGATAGCTCACTGTTGAAGGTGGAGGAGGAGGAGCTCAGAGGTACCAAGTGATGATGAGGGGGCGCGAGAGGGGGCTGAAGGGTTGTTGTTTTATTTTGGGTTTTTTTGGGGGGGAGGGGGGGGGGCAGGATGGTACAGAATGGTGCATGAGTGTCTGTCTATCCCTCTCTCTGCTCAGAACGCTTTAGCTTAGACCTCTCTCTCTCTCTCTCTCTCCTTTTTGCTTCCCTTGCAGCCACTGTGAGCCTTGCTCAGAAAGAAGAAAGCGCTTGTATGTGCAGGACCCTATCACCTGTAAATGTTCCTGCAAATTCACACAATTACAATGCAAGTCCAGACAGCCCAGGCTTGAGTTAAACGAAAGAACTTGCAGGTTTGTTTACAACATGTTGTGATAAGCAACTTGCTTCGGTCTCTCTCTTTTTTTGTTTTTAATCTGATCTCTGATCAAGATGCCTCAATGTTTTCTTCCTTGCAGAGAAATGCATGCTTCTCTGATGCCGCCTTGGTGTCCATTTTTGTGCTTTTGTGTGTGCCCGTGTGTGTGTGTGTTTGTGTGTGTGTGTTCATTCACCTTTGTGTGTTTTGAAGGACCTTTTTGCTTTACTCTGCAGTGGAGTGCTTGTATGTGCTTGACATCTTTGCTTGATGTCAGAACTGTAAATGCCAATCTTACGCATTGGTCAAACCTAGACAGCTGCTCATTCTGGCTGAGACCCAGCGCGACCCAGGGGCTAAGTTAGATCCATTTCATGATCAGCTAAATCACAATATTGGTGACAGCCACAGAGATTTCATAGATTCTTTTTGTCCGATCAGCCAATCCGTGTACCCTAGCCAACCCAAAACGCACCCATATTGCCCCTTGAGGAAAGATCGATAGGCTCTGTGACTTCAATGCTCAACTGAACTTTAACTATTTGCACTATTGACTGAACAGTGCTGTGGCAAGCTCAGCTGTCACCCAGTGTCATGTTTGAGGCCCGTCATACAGGACGTTCTGGCACCAAGCAACATGAATGTGTGTGTGTGTGTGGCTTTACCAAGAATTGTGCTTGGACCTGTTGCACACCACCACTCAAATAGCTCCTGAATATGGATACTATGCGGGTAGCTACTTACTCGTACCAAGGGCCATAGATTCTTACTAATGCTACTGTAAGCACACTCAATTTCAGATTTCTAAGTGCACTTCATCAGGTCAGGTTGGTAGACTTTTGGACAACATTTGGATAACACATGACATGACAACCAAATCTCCTATTTTGTTGTTATGTGCCCAATTTGTACAGACTCTACAGCATTTGCATGGTGGATTATTCACATTAGGTTCTTATAAATATTGAAATCCTGATGATTTGATTTGAAAAGAATCTGAGATGGAGTTATTTTCTCACAGTAGCATTGGCTAGGATTCATGGCCCCAAGTATCTCACTCTCTTTGCCTCTTTTTCATCTCACTCAGCAATACCGTGACTGAATATGCATTGCAACCCAAGCATCATTAACATCATCCAATCAAAAGCCTAACCGCAGAAAATCAGGCCAATCAAAACTCACTCAGGAGAGACGTGTTGAAAATTGAGTGGTTGAGGAAACAATAAGAAGGAGTCCATGCTGCTTGCTTCTCGTGGTCCAACCTATGTAACCTGTGACCATACTAATTGATGGACGTGCCGTGTGGTTTTTGTGGGAACATTTTATGTCTGCTTTGAGGGCAGAGTGGGAGACACTCTTACACACCCTGAGTCTTAGAGGAAAATTCCGTCAGCTCCCCACCCCTGAGCCTAATTGAAATCATGACCTTTGACCTCTAACCCCCCTTCCTCCCCCTCTGTGGTGTGCTCAGTATTAAGAAAGCACACGATGAGGGGGACCAGGAGATGCAAGTCTTATTAGACATTGGAAAGACTGAAAGACCCCCCCCCCCCCCCCCCCCCGTCTTTAGATCTCCAGGATTAGGAGGTGTCAGATTGTCTCCTACTCCCACCCTTCATCATGGGGTAGTTTTTTTAATCTGCCCTCTCCATTGTGTCTTTGCAGATGTGACAAACCAAGAAGATGATTAGTGGAGAAAAGCGGTGGAGACCGAATGAAGGAATATATTTTTTATACGTAGCACTTTCTTTTACACGTGAGGATGCATTCCCTGGGCAGATTGAAAGACAAAACAACAACAACAACAACAACAACAACCACAACAGCAAACAAACAAAACAAGAATCGAAGGCAAAAACAAACAAACAAACAAAACGCATTACGAGCGCAAGAGAGAAAGCGTGAAAGAAATCCTCCCTTTCCAGATTTTAATATATGAGTGTATTTGTATAAATATATATTAAAGAGATGATGACAATGTGTACCGCTGCTATATGAATTGGAAACACTACATTCAAGTGAACGAATGCACCAGTCGGTGCGTGAATGGGATCTTCTTCAGTGCCAGTGCAAAGAGACTGCTAGTTGACAGGGCTGACTGTGGTTTTGCTTTCAAAACCAATATTTTTCAATGTAACATGTCACTGGATAAGGGTCTGCTGTGGAGAATATATATATATATATACATTATCTATGAATATATATATGTTTATATTTTATTAAAGTGGTCACTACCATGACTTCACTCGAGAGAGAGGTGCAAGGAGAAGGTGTCTCCTAGCAACAGTTGGACTAGGGAAAAAAGTTTGAGACACTTTCTAATGGGACTGAAAATGGCGGGTCCAGGGTACACATAGCAGTCCGAGACACGTGGAACCCCTCTCCCTGTATGATGTGACCGCCTTCCATTGCTGGAGACTCTCGTCACTCATCACAGATGACTGTACTGACTAACATCCAATAGGACTTGGTTGTGAAAAAAAAATACTTCTGAAGGGATATTAATCGTAGGTATATATAGAGACAGAGGTGATCATAAAACAGCTTGATTCCATTCTCTGCCAGAGAACAGCATTGTGCACCGCGGGTCACATTCAGTGATTTATCCAGTATGTTTGTTGTGTTTCGTTTTTTCCAAAGAAATTAAAATTGCACACATCCTTAGGAACTGTTCCTGGCAACAAAATAACCACACCATCTGTATATGCATACCTAATATCCCTTTTTGTAGTACATTACACATAATTTATAATGCTAGAATATGTTCAGTATTCAATGTATTTAAGTTGATCTATTTATATGCAGTGTTATTGTTTTTTGTTTTTGTTTTATTTTTATTTTTTTTTTGCTTTGTCTTTCTTGTCAATGTCATGAGTCCTGGCGGTTGATAACGTGAAAACTGTAGACGACTTTTTTTTTTTATAGAAAAAAAGCAAGAAAAGAAAATCACGGAGAGAAAACAAAACTTTAACATTCCTGAAACGCTGTTGTCTGGCGACTCAGCGTACGCGTTCAGGCTTCTCAGCCTTCGCCTGTGAAATGGGACTCTGGTGGCAACCGTGGCAACTGCACAGACTCATGGAGTGACTTTTTGTGCCTGCCATGCTAAAAGTGCCTTATGGAAAGGTACTAAATGTGACTGATCATGCCCAGAATCAACCAATAGCAGCTTGAGCTGTGTCTCTCGGGAGGAAGTGGACTAAGATGGAGTTGGAGTTAATGAGAGTGCAGAGTTGTTCAGCCCTGTTGCTAAGCGATAATGCTCCAGAGGAGGCAACTTTCTTGCAGCCTTCTTGACTAATAAAGATAAACATTCTATTGTATTAAAAGTGATGAAACTGTTATTGTTTTTGTTTCTTTTTTCATGTAAAGTCACGTTTTTAGTATATTTTCACATTAATATATATTTATTTTTGGTTTAAAGATGATAATATTAACAGTTTTTTTTGTTTTTAGCGAAACTATTAAAACATATTTATTTTGAAAGGATATTGTTTTTTATTAAATGAAAAATGAATTCCTGTGTGGGGCCCTGTCTTTGAACACCATCTCAAGGTTGACACACAGCACACTTGCCACACTTCAAATGCCACCGATAAGTAACTAGATATGGATACACAGAGCAATAAAAGACACATCAAACATACAGCCGCGGAAAAAATTAAGAGACCACTTCAAAATGATCAGTTTCTCTGGTTTTACTATTTATTGGTATGTGTTAAAGTAAAATGTACATTTTTGTTTTATTCTATAACCTACTGGCAACATTCCTACCAAATTTCAAATAAAAATATTGTCATTTAGATCATTTATTTGCAGAAAAATGACAATTGGTCAAAATAGCAAAAAAGATGCAGTGTCTTCAGATCTCGAATAATGCAAAGAAAACAAGCTCATATTCATTTTTAAACTACACAATACTAATGCTTTAACTTAGGAAGAGTTCAGAAATCAATATTTGGTGGAATAACCTTGATTTAAAATCACAACTTTCATGTGTCTTGGCATGCTCTCCACCAGTCTTTCACATTGCCGTTGGGTGACTATGACAATATTTTTATTTGAAATTTGGTAGGAATGTTGCCAGTAGGTTATAGAATAAAACAAAAATGTACACTTTACTTTAACACATACCAATAAATAGTAAAACCAGAGAAACTGATAATTTTGAAGTGGTCTCTTAATTTTTTCCGCGGCTGTATACTACAAAAAACGGCACTTATTTATGGAACAATGGAAAAACCATTCATGGGGAACATTATACATACACAGACACCCAGTGAAACTGCACAAGTTTGTAGCAGAGTAAATTAGCTAATAATCAGGAACCACAGATATACATCACACTTTCTGTCCACAGAGTTCTGGTTCCAGAAAATCCCAATCTGCATAGAACCTGCTCCCGTAGTCCCATGAGTTGAGAACATATGTAGTTTTCAAACCTGTTACAACCACTGTATGGCAGTTTAGGGCCATGTGATGAGTTTCCCAAATAAACTTTCCATGGCATGTAATTACACGGTAGGATAATGATCTCATTTACAGAGCTAAAGTATTTCCCCAATTGGGATAAGTGCCCTCCCGTGCCAGTAAGTGTTCCCTTCTTTATTGAGTGTGTATTCCGGAGCATTTAATGCACATTCCTCTGGGTTCTTTAAAATCATTCACCACATAAACTGCCCGTAGAATAGAGGTTCCTCACAGCCAAAACATGCATAGTGACACTACACAGAACCTTATGGAGATGGAATCACTGGCCTCTGGCTGGCCCAAGAATTGGGTTTCTCACAGCAGAAACATGTAGAGCCCTGAACAGAACCTGCATCTGAGGGTTCTTACTACAGTCTCTAAGGTTCCCTGTTTGGAGACTGATACACTGTCATGTTATGTGGGCAATACGTGTTGACCACTGGGGGTGGAACTGATTCAAATACCTGGTTTCTGGGATATCTCAAAGAAACAGCTTGGAAAGATGCTCCAGCACCTCCAGGAGTGCCCTCTCCAACTGTCTTGTCTCTGCATCTTCTGTCTTGACCCTGCATCCTCTGTCTTGACCCAGCATAAACTCTGCCTGTCTGTCCTAGTTCTCCACCGCTTACTCTTGTCTCTTGCCTCAAACAGCTGTCTCAGTCGTGCCATGCACACCTAATCCCCATCCAAGTGCTAGTAAGGGTGATACATCTTAGGGTCCCCTACCTCTTGAGCCGCCAGTGTCTTCAACATGCAGGATAATCTCACAGGACTCACAGATACACACAGGACGTCTGAAACAGGGGTGACACAAGATTCCCCATGTATTGGGAAGGGTGATTGGCAGTTGGGAAAGTTAAGAGCCATGAGTCTGGGGGCCAAGTCAGTCTCCACTGGTTGAAGAAAACATATTTTTGCTCAAAAAGACACAGATGGGGTGTATGATTCGGCAGCCTCCACTCTCTCAAACGTCTCCTGATCAACGCTTCCAACAGAGAAAAAACGGCATCTTTTATGGTGTCCACCAGCTTAGCACAGACCTGGCCGGGTGTCAACGCCATGCAATTGGTGGTCAGAAAAGCTTTTTTCTTTCTTCAGACGGTAATGTCTACAGAAAATTGTGAGAAAAAAAGGGCCTGTAGTACTGTGAAATTATGGCGAAGAGTGATAATTTTCAAAGCCATAGTCGGTGTCTGTTTGTTTTGATTAGTTTTCCCGCTGTCCAAAATCTGGAAAAAGGGAAAGAAAGTGTTTGAATATCAGGGTAGTCTTTTGAAATTAAACATTGACTGTGAGCCATATTCTTTAATGTATTCACCCCAAATTGTTCTCAAAGCTCTTAATGGTATGGGCTCTTTGGCAGGGAAACGTTGTGATTTGCAAGAACCTCTCTAATTAGAATCCAAAATTACCTAATGGTTGTGTTCTTATGCAATTTCATGCATTCCTTGCCTGCCCACAGAGCAGGCATAGATTAGCAGTATGTCCCCGGGGATCAAGCCCAGAGAGAGAGAGCGAGCAGAAACTATTGATAGGGTTCACTTTTACATCCCTCCTCTCCTCTGTGTTGCTCTCTCTCTCTCTCTCTCTCTCTCTCTCTCTCTCTCTCTCTCTCTCTCTCTCGCTTCTGCGTGAGTTCATTTACTGTAATAGGGTTAGAATCACAGTCTAAGAATATGGTTATGGATAAAAAGACCCTTTTTTTTTTAATGTTTTTTTTTTTTTTGCAATGTGGATTTTCCGGTACAGTAAGATATATGAGACGGGTTTGGATGAGCTAAAAGGGAGGCGGTTTCATTCAGGAAAGAGCTTACTTCAACAGGCGCCAGTATTGCATCAGGTGAGGAGTGAAGAGGAAGAGCTTTTCTGAGTGTGGGAAGTTTTCTGATTGAGTGCGTAGCGGGGATGACAAAGTGGCACTCCTCAAACACAAGAATGTGCGCTTGATTTGAGGAATCACATATCTGCAACTGCATCAGATCCCCTCAATCACCACAGCTGGCACACTAGGGAGAATCCCTGGGACCTCAGGAGCTCTTATTTGGGGTTGTATACAGATGTAATCACTAAAACTGCACAGCAATCAGGAAGATGTTCTCAGGAAAACGTAGCAGGTTGAATTTACCAGAGTTAAACATTTTTTTTAGTTTTACTCAAACTGAAGTAGATTTGATTCTAATTTCTGAAGTAGATCTTTGAGATTAAATGTGCTCGAATTGGATATGCAGTGTGATTCTGTGGTTCTGAGATTCAAATTTTTGGGTGTAAACTGAATTTAGTCTGAACTCATTTCAAGCTGAACTGAGCGCAAATACTACAATATTATGACCACAACCTTAATTCGAGCTTTGATTCCAAACCAAATTCAACCTGAACTGAGTCAGATCGTACTGATGTTTAACATTCATTTACAATGTGATTCTAATTTAAATTCAAATGGAATTTAGTATGGTTGGTCTTTATGGAAACAATATAAAATGAGTAAGGGTTTGTTGAGCCAGTCATCTGTTTTTTTGAACTAAAATGTTTTCAACAGGACTTCTTGGGGTTAGAAGTAAATCCACCGGCTAGAATATTTGAGCCCAACAGCCAATCAAATTACCCCCTTGTGATGATCGGCCAGGATTGTTTATGGCTCGGTCCGAGCCAGGACTAAAAACCAGAGTTTTGAACGGACAGGTAAAGGAGTGTGAGAAGTAATTCACTGAATTTGATAAAAAGTGCATGATCTTAGAATCGCCAACTGTACCTTTAAGTATATTGTAACACAGCACTTCGCAGTCCTTCACTGCAACAATGATTACAACTGAGTATTACTGTCTTTTTTTTTGTTCCAAGCAATGAACTTTGCTTCTGATAACATAGTTAATCTTTGCCTCGAGTCATGAATTGAATGAGTATTACTGGAACAGGCTTGTGTTTTTGGCGTTCCGGTAACGGGGATGGAACATGAAAAAAAAATCCCCTCACATTAAGTGAAATGAAATCGATATCTCAGGCACTTCTGATTCATTTATTTTTAGAGGTGGAACTTCAGGATCAGCCTTCAAAATGGGATTACTGACAATGCTGGTGTGTTTCACATCAAGTGGGGAGGCAAAACATGACACACTTATGGAGCACAAAAAACATAAATACAAGCTTCATCGCAAACCAGCTCATTTGTGGCATTAAAACGCCCACAGGAATGCCACAAATGATTTGATCTCCGATTAGGGTGGAATTTGAAGAATTGGCCAACTTTGACCCCTTGTAAACTTTCAGGCCCACGGTTAAGTTGGACTTTAAACTGCTAGTTTAGCAACAACAAGTCATTGTGGTTTGACGTGTTTCATCTGTTAACCCTTCGTCGCCTCTAGCTTGTCAAACATACTGTGCAGTATTCTGCAGGTCCCCACGTGTTCTGCCAAATGCCAGTTTGTCTCTGTGAGTGTACTGTATGTGTGTGTGTGTGTGTGTATGTGTGTGTGCAGGTCCCTGTGTGTCTCACCATGAAAATGTAATGGGGTAGCAGGACTGTAGAGGATTTACTGTCTTTCTTTTTACTTCACTTGCACTCTCTCCCTAACACACTCTCACACAAACACACACACACACACACACACACACACACTCACACACACACACACACACACACACACACACACACACACACAGTCCAGAGTCTCAGAGCTGTGCCAGACAAGGTTTAGAGTCTACCACCCTTCCCATGCTGAGGAAAGACACCCATAGAGGGTGAAAGTGTCAGGCTTTTGGTAATGTGTAATTGATGGCCTTCTGACGGAGCTGAGGTCAGTTTCCCTCGCGCGAACCCTCCTCTGGAGGCATTGATCTGGATCCGTGCCAGATCTCAGTCAGATCTAACCCAGATCCTCCCCAGATGGTGTCTGGGAAAATCTCGAGCTGCATCTGACACTGGCAGAGAAGATGCAGAAAGGGGATTTTTTTTCACCGGCTGTGTTTCGGTTTCAACACAACAGAACCAAACTCAAATGACCAGCGAGAACAGTATGAGCTCCACAATCTTGCACCTGTCACCTCATGGTAACTGTCGGGTCAGACTGTAAATTGTGTGCTCTGTAGCTTTAAGAGACTCTGTCAGCTATGTCACCTGCTCGCCACGGCAACGTGTCTACGATCAGGTACGCAGTGCCCTGCGACCGGATCCACACCACGTCACCAGCTCTGATCTCACACGTGCTATGATCTAAAGAGAGAGAGAGAGAGAGAGAGAGAGAGCGAGCGAGAGAGAAAGAGACCCAACAGTTACAGTTACTAATCTGACCTAATACTGACTCAATATTAAATGCATATTTGTAGCGGACCAGAAACAGTGAGTGACTATGTGTGTGCGCATGAGTGTGTGTGTGTTTGAGTGTAAGAAAAAGGGAGGGAGAAAGTGTGAGTGTGTATGTGTGTGTGTGTGTGCTTGGGTGAAAGAAAGAGGGAGGGAAAACGTGTGAGTGAGTTCAAGGCAGCCAATATGGCACTAGCTGGCACTTTTCTCTTTGGCCTATATACACACACACTCAGACAGACATACTGTGTTATTTATGCATGTTTATGTGTGTGTGTGTGTGTGTGTGTGTGTGTGTGTGTGTGTGTGTGTGTGTGTATGTGTGTGTGTGTGTGTGTGTGTGTGTTTGTGTGTGTTTGCTTTAGCCAGTGAAATAAAGTTCAAGGGCTTAAGTGGAAGGAAATAGAGATAAAGATAGGGGGAGAGAGAAAGAGATAGACAGAGATGGAATTTCACAAGTGCCTCCGTAAGAGACAGGTGATACCTTATAAGGGCGTTTTCACAGGTGAGGTTCAGTCTGGTCCTAGACCTTGCTCACCCTCTCACCTCTCATCTGCCTTACCCCCGTGACCCCACAAGTCTCCCACTACCTCAGATGAACTCTCTCTCTCTTTCTCTCTCTTTCTCGCTCTATCTGACTCACCACCCTGTTCCCTGAGGGATTAACATATATCTCTGATCTAATCCACATATCATCTCTTTTTTTCCCTTTTCCTCCCCTTTTCCTTCACTGAACACACCAATCCTCAGCTAATGTGAATAGCTGTATTAATTACACAGAGCTATGCGCATGCGACTGGAGGAATGTCAATGCATCTCCCGCTGGGTGATAATGAAGTCAGTGAGGGTGTGAGAGTGTGACAAAAGATGGGGGGATGGAGGGGTAAGAGTGAGGGATAGACAGCAAGAATAGAAAGAGAGATATACAGAAAGAGACAGGCAGAGGGTTTTTGACATGAGAGAGATAAAAAGACAGGGAAAGGTTGAAAGAGAGACAGATAGATAAAAAGAGAGAGAGAGACATAGAAAGAGAGAGAGTCGGACAGACAGACAGATAGATAGATAAATAAATAGATACATAGATAAATAGATAGATAGATAGATAGATAGATAGATAGATAGATAGATAGATAGATCAATAGATAGATAGATAGATAGTTGGATGTAGATAAAGCCACTCTCTCTCCATCAGTGACACTTTAGCCTTGTACAGTATGTTGGGCAACTTGAGCTGTCTGCTTGCTTGAGTTATTATCTGAGTGGAAAGTCAGTCATTAAGCAAACACAGATTGCAGAGCATCATTGCATTGCACTGCATTGCATTGCATTGCGTTGCCTACTGTAGTGTCGCAGTGGCCTGTCTGCTGGGAGCCCACCATGAGTCGAGGAACCAGACAATTCCAGCATCTTCACCCAGTCTCACACGTCACCCTTTAACTCCAGCATCTTTACCCAGTCTCACATGCCACCCTTTAACTACCAGGCCCATGCACCAGGCCCATGCAAACTGCTTTGATCACAGAAATTGATTGATTATTGAAATAACAGAAGGTATTTCATGAGGCACGCTGACACACAATGCAGGGCAGAGAAGGCTAACCAAAGACTGTGATAAGCAGGCCACTGAAACGATACATGTTTGATGTCCACTGCAAATACGCCCAGGTAGAACTTTTTAGACTGATTGATATTTGATCAGGTGAACTCATAACCAGATAACGGCGAGATCATTTGCAGCGTGACTTGCCGTCAATTAAATGGCAGATGTGGAGCGAGTCACTTCACAGCACATGCTAGCCAACTCTGCCTCTCAAAGCATGACTGACAGAACTGCCTCTCTCTTCACAGGTGAAAGACTAGAAACTGAGAAGGCATTTATTGTAATGTATAATAGACTCACTAGTGGTGGAGGAAGCCAATTCCTGAAAGGGAAATCCTAAGACACCTCATGGCCTCAGTTTTTAGAGACTTTGGAAGGGGAAATGAATTTGACCATGCATGTCTCCTGCTTCCTTTTTCGTGAGACATCTTCATGATTACACATGAATGTTTGCAGTCAAAAATCTACACACACCAAACCCTGCAGTGTGTTCCCATCTAATGTCAAACATTCATTAACATTTATGAGGGCATATTATGAACATTTAGAATTGACTTATTATTAATAAATGCTTAATACATGCATTTGATATAATTGATTTATAACCACAATGGATATCATGGTGTTTGTGTTTGAGTGAGGCGGCAAAGGCTGACAGGTCTTTTGCACTAAGCCTTTGATAAGCAAAATCGAGGCAAAGGAGTGTGTTTTTGCACGTGTGTGAAAGAGTGCGTTATTTGCCTGTGTGTGAAAGAGTGCATTATTTGCAAATCTGTTTAAAAGAGCGCGTTCTTTGCACGTGTGTTTAAAAGAGTGTGTTCTTTGAAAGAGAACATGTGAAGCTGTGGGGGTTGGGGATGGGGGTACGGGTCAGAGGGAGTGTGTTTGAAGCCGGGTGCTGCGGAGGGCAGGACTGGGGCGACCGTTTGTAGTGCGGATGATGTGGAGCTTTGTGATAACGCCACAGAGACTGTGCCCAGGAGAGATAGGGCAGAGAGCCTGCACAAACCTCTACCATGTACACACACACATGTACACTTACTCAAAGATACACACATATATATACACACATATATATACACACACAATCAGACATACACATAAGATCATGCTGTCAATATGTAATTTGGTGCTTGTCATTTTTGCTTGTTTCATTTTTACCTTTAATAAGAGGCATGGGTGGGGTATTAACCTTCTTAAAATCAAATATTGTAGCTGTTTGTGTGTGCATGTTGGTATGCAAGAATATGTGGCATGCCCATTCTGTGTTCGTGCGTGTGTGTGTGTGTGTGTGTGTGTGTGTGTTTGTGAAGATGTAGTCTAAACAGCAAAGTGTCTGTGTGCGTGTCTGTTCAGCCTGCGTGTGTTTATAGTAGTGTGTCTGGGGGAGGTATGTTGAATATGAGTCTGAGAGTGCTGTGCAGATGTTGGGGGTGGGGAGTTCATCTAATAGGATCCTGAGTAAAACATGCCTGCACTCCTGCAGATAAGCCAGGCTCACTGGGCTCAGAGGGAAACTGTCTCACCAACACAACCACACACACACGCACACACACACACATACACACACTAACACAGCGAGGGAGAGAGAGAGATCTCTCTGCCTCACATACTCACAAAACACAAACACGTTTGTCTTTTTATACAGCCTGTTCAATATTGCACCTTCATTGCGCCTCGCTGTTCTATATAAAATGGATCGAGACATAATGGGCAATCATTGTTGTTCTGCCTCTGAGCTGAGTTGTTCACAGAGCCAGATCTACGCCTGTGTAAAAGGGAGATGATATATTCCAGCTCCGACTTATGCGTCTGAGCCCAGTGTAAACATAATAATGTGGTGATGACTCATCAGTGGATTTTCAGTGGATCTGCTGGGCATCAATAATTATATAACTTTATAATAAAACTTTTTTCTCGTTCAATTTAACACTCATTTTTAACCTTTCATAAAGTCAAGGTCTCTGTGAGATGTCAAATTAATTCAATGAAGCTAGGGGTGAATTTTTGCTTTTGAGTTGGAGCTCCGACTTCAAGTGGTGTTTGTTCTAGTGTAATGATCTGAAATGGAATTATCCTAACTCTAAGTGGTCTCGAACACGGCCTAAAGGTCAAGCTAAACACTACGTTAAACGTCACACCTCTGCTACTGGAACCCCTGGAAAAGGACTGCAGAGTCTCCGTTCTGCTGCATTGCTGTGGTGCGTCAGTGAGTTCCTCTTCTAAAGTTTTCAACATTTAATGTTCAGCCTTATCTGATGAACCACATCGTGATCACACATTTTCTCAAACTCCCTTCTCTCAAACTACCCCCCCTTTCTCTCTCTCTCTCTCTTTGTTCACTCTGTCTTTTCTCTCTACTCTAGCCTTATCTCTCCATCCTTTATTCTCTATGTCCTTCTCCATCCCTTTTCATCCAACCTTAATTCCCATTCTCATTTCCCCATTCCCATTTCTCTCTGCATCTCTTTCTAATTTCCTAGTTCCCCCTCTCCTTCTCCTTCTTACATCCGTATCACTCTCTCCTTCTCTCATTTCCGCTTTCTACATCCTTCTCTAATTCCATCGCTCCCTCCCTCTTGCTCTCTCATACCCTTCCCCTTAATTTCCTCCATCTCTCTCTCTATCTCTCTCCATCTCTCTTTCTCATTCCCCCTTTCCTTGGCCCCCCTTGGTCGGATTTTTAAAAGTTGACCCCCACCCCCCTGCTGAGATTGTGGGGAGAGAGTTATGTCCCTCTCAGCCACTTCGTCTTTCTTCCCAGCATGTCTCTTGGGCCCTTAGAAAAATGTCCAGTAGTGCCCGCAGTAAAACCTCTGCCCACAATCTAGCACAGCAGCCGGCTGTGATGCAAGTTCGGCCCGGACCTGGCACACCATCCTGACTCATCAGCTCCCCTAGGAGAGCAGTCACCGCCATGAAGCCTTGTGTGATAAACGACTTGGGCTGCAAGCCAGGGGGCTCTCTATGGGAATGGTGGGGTGATTCTCTTGTTTTTTTCGATTTGTTAGTTTTTCCCCCCCTCTCGCTTCTCTTTTTTTCTGATCTTGTTGTTTTCCTTTGCGGTTGTGTCTTTCAGGGAGTCCACTGCCCCCCCTGGTGAACCAGTGCAGACCAGGCAGATGTGTTTATGATAAGGTGACACGCAGAGCAGTGGTTTGACTGCGGCCACTGTAAAATAAAAGCTGGGTGATAATTACCTACACCTTCTTATTATCTGCATCTATTTGCATATGTGTGTTTTTTGTGTTTGTGTATGTGTGTGTGTGTTTGTACATATGTGTGTAAGTGTGTGAATGTGAGTGTGTGTGTGTGGGGGGGGGGAGACGGAGAGTGAGAGGGAGAGGTTAGGGGATGGGAGAGGTTTTTTTCTCGTATCCGTCTCACGTGAATTCTCCGTCCTACACAGCTAAGCGTTCTCAGGGTGCACTGGCTATATTTGCCCCTGTTCTGATTGGGCTGATTTTGTTTTCTTTTCGTTCTTTTCTGTTTTCCCTGTTCTGTTCTTTTTTCGTTCCTTCTCTCCTCCTCTTGCAGTGTGCACTGTTTTGCTCACAGCTCCGGCGTAAACACACTATGGCATTTCCGCCACTCAGAGAGTTTCATAACCAACCAGATTAGATCATAAAGACAACGGTCATGATGGAGTGATGTGCTACCGAAGTGTGTGTGTGTGTGTGTGTGTGTGCATCCTTTGTGTGTGTGTGTGTGTGTGTGTGTGTGTGTGTGTGTGTGTGTCTAAATGTGTGAACATGAGGAAGGTGTAAAATTCCAGAGAAAGACCCAGGTGACGGGGAAAGCCGGCCCAGACATGAGTGCATTCCACTAGTCACCTGATTTGAAGGTGTGTGTGTGTATATGTGTGTGTGTGTGTGTGTGTGTGTGTGTGTGTGAGTATGTGCGTGTGTAAGTGCGTGTGAAAGAAGGGGAGGGGGGAGTTGGCAGAATATCTTCCACAGCACACTTGGGGATTTCCAGAGCAAATTATGAAAAAAAAATGAAATTTGGCTAAGTTGATGTGTTGAGACAAGCAAAGGGGGGAGTGGCAAGAGAAAAGATTCAAATTCACATAAAACAATGCTCAGTATAAACACATCAGTCACAACACTGGCATTTAAATCTCCACCGTGCCAGACTTCCTTTGGGAAAACTCATAAAAGTTTCTGCCCTCACTATGGAGCACTATCAGGCACACTGGGTGAGCGCACTGAGCATGCTCAGAAATGCCTGACACAGGGCTCACCTCACACCACAGGAGAAATAAACAGAAGCGATATGCACCTCATTCATATGGAGCCACACACACACACACACACACACACACACACACACACGTACACACATCCACATCTATGGATTCATATAAGTGTGTTTTCATGTGTATGTCTACAGTATATGTGTACACAAAAATCACAAATACACACGCACACACACACAATAACACTCACATACACACACCAATCTCAAGCGGAATCTAAACAGTATGGTTACGTCATACGCGATGACAGTCAGATGTCCCTTACTGTAAGCTGTCCTCATCACAGACAGACTATCTTTCTATCCCCCCCTCTCTCTCTCTCCCGATTTATCCATCTATCTATCTATCTCTCCATTTATTTATCTATCTGAAACCCTATGTAAGACCCTCAGCAGCCCGACTATATCTCCAGTTGGCAAAGAGAGTGCATACCTGAGCCTGAGTCGCACCTTCACCCACTCAACCTCATTAAGCCCTCCAGTAAAACTCTCACGGCTGAACTGGATGTCATTGAACCCCGTCCAAACACCCTGCGCTGAGGTCAGCGATAGGACAAGGACAAGAAAACCACAAGTGCCCGAAACACTTACTTGCCCTTATGGGGCAACAACGAAATTGGCCAATCAAAAGCAGCAACCGATCGGTAACCTTCAGCTTTTGCCTACGCTTCTTCACCGCCAATGAAAACTTGGCACAGGCGAACGACTATCATTTCATATTTAGAGGGAGGAGTGAGTGGTGAGTAGAATGATCAGGCTAGGGGGCGTTTTTCCAGTAGCGCACCATTCCTGGATCCTGATCTGACATCCATCAGTCACCTGCTAGGTGGATTGCCCCTGCTCCAGTCAGGTATGGTTTGTTCAGTGATTGCCCCTGCTCCAGTCAGGTATGGGTTGTTCAGTGGGATGCCAGTGGAGTGGCTGAGTGCCATTGTACTCAGTAATCCTTATCTCTAACATCCTTAATTGCTTATCTTGGCCGATAACAAACCGCTTTCAGGTTTACAGGACAGGAATTTGCTTACAGTGTAAGGTGTGTGTGGGTGTGTGTGTGTGTGTGTGTGTGTGTGTGTGTATGTGTGTGTATGTGTGGGAGTGTGTTTATGTGCAGGAGGGTGTAGGTGTACATGATCTTCAAAACTTTCAAAAGGAGGAAGATAAGATTATACCATAAACACACTCCTTAAATTCCACATTAAATTGTGTGTGTTTAGTTTGGACGTTGTCCTTGGTCTGGTGTCCTTTATACTGACTGGCACATTTAAGATACTGCACAGTACAACCATGAACACACACAAACACAGGATTGACACACCTCTATTATAAATAACTGATCCATCTACTACACACATGTAAAAATAACATTGGTTCAAGATAGATTAAAGCTCTACAGCCAAGTCCTTACTCCAGAGTCACTGCACGGCTAAATTGGCATTTGACTAATTTAGTAGTGCAGTGATTCTGGTAGTAAGGACCTTTAAATAGAAATGTTCAAGAATTGTGGTGATATCAGAGATACAATTTGAAGTGGTCTCAATTGCAACTATAAATACACTGACTGCAGCTTTTCAATTAAGATGGATCTCTGTCTGTTCCCCTAACAGTAACAGCAATATCTATTTTGTATGCTGTAGAATGTGCTATTGATTTGGAGGGCTACCCCAATGTTGGGACATGGCAACAGGTTTTGTACTTCTAATTAGTGTGCTTGCCACTATTGTTTTTCATAAATTTTCTTTATTCCGCCCGTTTTTCTTGCATCGAATCAGGCCTCGCCCGTTCGAGGTACAGACGCCGTTCAAACACCGAAACGTCCGGCCCGATCCGGTGCAACCTGCTATATCTTTTCGTGGCGGTACTCCTTGCCACTCCTTTTTTATTCCTCTTTTTCCATCACCTTTTTTCACTACTATACAGATTTTGTTCTCAGATATCAGTCTGTGAGGCCCCTCAACAACATATGCGCACTCGGCCACTGCAGTTGCTTGTGCTTGATGGCCGCAACAGAGCAAGCACACTCTTGCAGTTCGTTCACGAAACGCATTCTAGTTCATTTAGTCATTTAGTCATTTAGCAGACGCTTTTTTTTAACAAGTTTGTATTTACATTTTACATCTACACTGATGGCACACTGCATCAGGAGCAATTAGAGGTCAGTGTCTTGCTCAAGGATGCTTCGACAGTGGGAATCAAACTAGCAACCTTCTGATTACTAAATTACTTCTCTACCTCCTGGACACTGTCACATCTTTCCAATAATTCCGCGAGAAGTCTGTTTGTTTTGTAACAGAAATTCATTGTAACTTGAAGTCAGCCAGTATTACATTGCTATGTAACACCTGAAACTTCAAAGGTCTATTTGTTTTGTCAGTAAAGCCACGAAACCGCAACAAGACCACCTAAAATAAATATTTTGGACGAATGTCTTTAGGCAAGTAACGTATAATATGCAGGATAATATATGGTACAGCAGTTATTACCGAAAAATAAATCCATTCAGGACGATACATATGTCCCTTATATAACTTATGTTTCAGTGTTTCTTTAAAGCGTATTATTAGTGTGCTTGCCCGAAGGGAAGCACACTATTGTTCTTCATAAATTTTCTTTATTCCGCCCGTTTTTCTTGCATCGAATCAGGCCTCGCTCGTTCGAGGTACAGACGCCGTTCAAACACCGAAACGTCCGGCCCGATCCGGTGCAACCTCTTGCCACTCCTTTTTTATTCCTCTTTTTCATCACCTTTTTCTCTCATAGACTAACATGGGGGAATCTTGAGCCATTGTGACGTCACCCACTCCAGGACAAGAGACTTTATTTCTGTAACACGGCGGTGGCATCAAAATAAATAAATGACTACCTGGGCTGAGAGTTTGAACATCCTCTTACACAGACAGTAAGAGACAGGGTTAACACAACACACACAGCCATGGAAATGTAAAAAGCAAGTGGAAGTATACAAGACAGCTTGATCAACAACTCATTCGCGAACACCATTGCTACAATATGCGAAGCAACTAGCCTAGCCCCATAGTAAAACAATATAAGCAGCTAGATAGCGTAAGCTAAGCTATTAGCATACATGCTAGCGGGAGCTAACATGCAACTGGCAAACAGATTAAATGTCTGTGCGATTATTTCAACTGCCATACTGGAGATTTCGGTTCACTACCCCAAGTTTTCGCAAGGTACATTCCAGTACGTTTCAGACAATAAAACCAACCGACACCAAAGAATTTGAAATTTTGTACACATTCTGTTCCAAAGACAACCATACTCATGAGCTGCCTGTATTCCAGACAAAGGTTTGCCTTTGCAAGAAGTAGGCAATCTATCTGGCCAAAAATCGACAATTTTAACAATCCCAACCATCATTGAGCCAAATACACCTCTAGGCTACATCAATTAAAAACAGCTGTGTAGACCACAGCGATTTTTCAATGTAATTCACGTCTGTCTGTAGCTAGATTTAGAACAGTGCATCGCACTAAATTCTACTTCGGTGTGCGTCGTCCTACAAATTATCCATACTAGTGCAGTGCCCGTAGGAATCATGCATTCTGTAGTGTTAGCAGACGTAGGTGTAGCTGTTGGGTAGTGTAATAGCAAGACATATTTGCACTCCACATAGGCACAGGTTACACTGAAGTATTATTGTGATGCATGTTTCCTTTTCATTAAGAAATGTTTTAATTGTAACCTAGTGGTAGTTAGGTCTTGGCTCTGCTATGCGACTACGCCACTTGGTGCCTTTCACACCAAGATATATTGTTTTGTGTTATGTACCTTTTCACAGAGACAAGCGGGCTCTCACCCAGGTACGTTCCAGTAATGACAGAGACAATGCATTTCGGTATGAAACTAACAGCATTTATTAATACAAGGCTAAAAGATAAAAAGACGGCAAGAGTTGGTAATGGCTACCTCCAGTATGGGAAGGGATATAGGGAGCAGCTGTTGCAGGGGTGTTACTGGTCCTGAAAAAGGGAGTGAGACTGACACGCCACCCGTGCTCTGGATTTTGATGCCTACTCACACGTCCACACACAAACAAACACCTCTGCACACAACACACGTAGGCACAAACACTGCAAACAGGTATCACAACAATGATGAGGTGCACGTTACCATTAAATACGACATGCAGTGCGCGAAGAAAAGAACTCAGATCCGACAACCTGCCCCGCAGACAGCTGCCACACTCTGGAGAGGAAATGGGAAGAGGAGTTGGAGTTAAACCTAAACTGGCTTAAACCAGGCAGAGTTCAAGCTTAAGAAAAAGGCTTACTCCAACTAGGGAACAATGCTGGGGCAGCCAAAACGTATATCTCTAGCCCCGCGGGGAAGAGGGGACAGTAATAAAAGTAATAAAATGCAGCACACTAAACCTAGCTCACACCTAGGTTTAGACTTAGTCAAACAAACAAATACAAAAGCAAACAATACAAAACAACAGTCAAAAAGCTGAAATAACCCTAAATTAATAACAGGCAAAGCAGCAGTGGACAAGTCTTCCTTAATGCATCAAGGACAATACAAACACTGGAAATAGGGCTCCTGGCATCTCCCAACCAAAACCTTCACTCGTCTTCCTATATATTTCTGTGAGGTGTGCTCGCTCGTTGTGTTCACACCAAGACCTTCAGCAGCAAACCATGCTACCCGGAAGCATCTGGTGAACTACAAACACCTGTTGCCAAACAGTACATTAAGGATCATAAAAATGCTAAAAATGACTGTATGCTAAGTGGAAATACACCAGGAGCACATACCTTCAGCAGCAATATCACAGAGAGCAAGAATGTGGAAACCCAGAGACCTCTGTTGTCCTACCTGGTGAGTATGTTTATGTAGTACCGTCACTTTAGCTAATGAGTGAACAGCCACGTAGTGTGACTTGGGGGCGTGGCAGAGCAGGACCGGAGTTACGGGGCTGCTGGGAGACAGGACCGCAGTTCTGCCGGTTACATTCTACCCCCCCATTTGTTATCGACGTCCCGCAGATAAAATAAAGAAACAACCTAATAAAAGAAAACATAAAAAAGGGCTCTTAACCCCAGGGTCGGAAAACTGCTACAGAACTCTTACTAGAGCCAGGCACCTGGTAGTTCGTAGCCCCAATCACAGTGGTCCTACCCTCAGACACTGGAAGGTGATTGGGATTTCCATGCCTTCCTGCAGTGACCTGGGACATCCTTCGTGGAGGTAGTACACCGCCACCAGGGCCAGGATCTGTGGGGATAGGTAGAGCGAGGGTAAGGAAAGGTAGTTCAATATGCCCGTGGGATCTGACAGACCCAGAGGCTGCCGCAGGAAAAAGAGCCGGGGGTGTGCCATCAGGAGCTCAAATCTCACTCAGAGGCTCAAATGTGTAAGGTATTAGTTCTATTCTTCTTACAAAGTGCTTATTTATGTGTTAGTTTCACACTGTATATATTTTAAAACTAGAAGATTCAACGATGCTGTAGGTATTATGCTTATGTCTGTAGGACAAAAAACTTGTGGAGCACATTGTCTGTTCATGAACTGCTGCTCTTAACCTATCAATGTGGTGTTAGTATGACTTATAGCCTATACTGCAAGAACTCTCAGCTTAGTAGAATTTAGGGGGCTACATATATTTTTTATTACAGCCTTCAGCTGAAATAGGTGGTAGCGAGGTACTCCCGCGTAGCTACCGCCCCGGCTGGTACAGCCACATTATGCAGCGGTATGTCTTGGTCCCCATCGAGGTCCTGCAGTCCATCCTCCAGGGGCACCTTCCACTCCATTGCCATGTTGTGGAGAACAACGCAGGCACCTGCCACAACAGCTGCCCTGTCTGGCTCCATATTGATGCCTGTTAGTAATTGAATGCATTACTTATTGTTCAGTGTTTACTGTTTTTTAGCCCTACACACAGGTGGACTTGCCATACAAACTGAAGAGTAAGTAACCCCTTACATGTACATAATAGATACATATTGTTTTAGTCACCTCTGTGCAAACAGGCCCACCGCTTCTTTAGTACTCCTATGCAGCGCTCAACCACATTTCTCGTCCGAATGTGCGCAACATTGTAGCGCTCCTGACAGCGATTCACCGGTGACAAATAGGGTGTCATCAACCAATCCCTAAGGGGGTACCCAGAGTCACCGAGGAGCCTCCCAGGTTGTCTCCCTGCCTCAAAGTCCTCCCCGAACTGAGAGTGGCGAAGTATATAGCTATCATGTTTCGATCCTGGCCATTTAATTACGCAGTTTGTGATTTTCAGATCGGCGTCACAGACGATCTGAGCGTTAATTGAATGGTATCCTTTTCTATTTACATAATCTGGTTCGTGGATCGTTGGGGTCTTGATACGGATGTGCGTCCCGTCCACACAGCCTGTCACGTTAGGGAAACCTGCGATCTGAAAAAACTGCTGGCGAACATGGTTCAGCTCGGCAGGCTGTGCAGGGAAGCGAACGTATGTATCTAAATGCCTGCACAGGGACACTGCTACAGATCGAACCACTCTACAGACGGTAGACTTGTGGACATGGACTGAGTCACCAACCAGGTTCTGAAAAGAACCAGTGGCAAAATATCTCAGAGCCAAACACACTTGCATCTGTGGACTTAGAGCCCAATTTCGGTTTGTGTTGTGTCGCAGGTCGTTGGCAAGAAGATTGGTTATTCTTACCAATTCGGCTCAGCGAAACCGAAATCGTGTATATAAATCAACATCGTCGTACTCGTTAAATGGATCTACACGGTCACGGACAACCCGTTCGCGTCGCAACCCGCGTTGAAACTCTTCTTCCCATTGCTCGAAACGAATAGCCATCTTTTGTTTTTATTTTTTAACGTATTTACCGGTCTTTAATACAGACTCTTAATCGCATGACATGGAACTTACACCAACTAGTTTGGAGGTGTAAAATCTAAGTTAGGACTTAGCGTTACGTTGGAACTATCTGCTTGGTGCAACTGCAATTTTTTTAGTAGAGTGGAAAGTCGAACGTAGGGGCAATCTACGTCCATCGTAGCCTAAGTTAGAACTTACGTTCGACTGGTGCAACCGGCTGCAGGTCTCTGGCATCGCCTGCAAACAACCGCGGGGGAAAGTCCAGGCCTAGCCTGGCGTTCTGGTACCAGCAAAATAGACAAGCTGTTGATGAGCTGTTTAAGCTGCTCTTGCTGCGTCAGCCACATTTCTCTTAATTCGGTCATCTCGGACCGAACTGGGTCTTCCGGGGGTTGGTGTCTGTTCTGCTGGGCTGTAGAGGACTGCATTGCACAGAGGGATGGGACAGAACAACGTCTACCTCTAGCGAATTCACTGGGCCTTCCTTCACGCTCCCACTGGACGGCCTCGGCTCGTACCTCCAACATGGAAAGCCCTGGGGTCTGGCGGACCAACCGCTTCAGCTCCCTGCGGAGATCGAGATCAAGGACATGCTCGACAAATGTATCACGCAATAGGACATCAGGGTTAGGCACTGCATCAGGGGAACTCTGGGTCACCTTATTCATGAGAGATAAAAGGGCATGAGAAAATTTGTATAAGGACTCTCCTTCTATCTGTTTCCTGGAGAAAAAGTTCTTTTGTAAGGCAACATATGATGTTGAGCAACCATAGAGTTCTTTGAGGATAGCTAAGACCTTTGTTGGATCCTCCCTCTCAGCCCTGGTCCTATACCTGATCTCGTCCTTAGCCTCGCCATCCAGGTGGTCAAAAATAAAATAGGCTTGATCAAGTTCCCCCAAGTGCCTTGCTCTCATGCTAGCAGTCACTTCTTCCACCCAATCCTCAATACCCATACCCGCTCTGCCCCTGAACATCGGACAGTTTCTTTCCCTAAGGAGTTACAACAGTCGTCCCTGCTGTAACCGTTCTTTATCTGCCTGAAGTTGCCGCACCTGCTCCCTCAGTTCCTGTAGCTCCTCCATGACTACAACAGAAGAACAGTGCAGTTAACAAGGCAAACAAACAAAACAGGGTATCTCCACCGTCAGCCGGTCGGAGGGCGCTGCTGTCGTCCAGTGTAGTCCTCGAGTCCCACGACGTGCCAACTGCTGCTTTGCCTAAAATTTCTATTACACAGCTTTTAACAAAAACAAAAAGGAAAACAAAACAAACCAGAAATACACGTCTCTGTGTACCAGATCCTGCCGAACTACGCCAATTGTAACCTAGTGGTAGTTAGGTCTTGGCTCTGCTATGCGACTACGCCACTTGGTGCCTTTCACACAAAGATATATTGTTTTGTGTTATGTACCTTTTCACAGAGACAAGCGGGCTCTCACCCAGGTACGTTCCAGTAACGACAGAGACAATGCATTTCGGTATGAAACTAACAGCATTTATTAATACAAGGCTAAAAGATAAAAAGACGGCAAGAGTTGGTAATGGCTACCTCCAGTATGGGAAGGGATATAGGGAGCAGCTGTTGCAGGGGTGTTACTGGTCCTGAAAAAGGGAGTGAGACTGACACGCCACCCGCGCTCTGGATTTTGATGCCTACTCACACGTCCACACACAAACAAACACCTCTGCACACAACACACGTAGGCACAAACACTGCAAACAGGTATCACAACAATGGCGAGGTGCACGTTACCATTAAATACGACATGCAGTGCGCGAAGAAAAGGACTCAGATCCGACAACCTGCCCCGCAGACAGCTGCCACACTCTGGAGAGGAAATGGGAAGAGGAGTTGGAGTTAAACCTAAACTGGCTTAAACCAGGCAGAGTTCAAGCTTAAGAAAAAGGCTTACTCCAACTAGGGAACAATGCTGGGGCAGCCAAAACGTATATCTCTAGCCCCGCGGGGAAGAGGGGACAGTAATAAAAGTAATAAAATGCTCACACCTAGGTTTAGACTTAGTCAAACAAACAAATACAAAAGCAAACACTACAAAACAACAGTCAAAAAGCTGAAATAACCCTAAATTCATAACAGGCAAAGCAGCAGTGGACTAGTCTTCCTTAATGCATCAAGGACAATACAAACACTGGAAATAGGGCTCCTGGCATCTCCCAACCAAAACCTTCACTCGTCTTCCTATATATTTCTGTGAGGTGTGCTCGCTCGTTGTGTTCACACCAAGACCTTCAGCAGCGAACCAGGCTACCCGGAAGCATCTGGTGAACTACAAACACCTGTTGCCAAACAGTACATTAAGGATCATAAAAATGCTAAAAACGACTGTATGCTAAGTGGAAATACACCAGGAGCACATACCTTCAGCAGCAATATCACAGAGAGCAAGAATGTGGATACCCAGAGACCTCTGTTGTCCTACCTGGTGAGTATGTTTATGTAGTACCGTCACTTTAGCTAATGAGTGAACAGCCACGTAGTGTGACTTGGGGGCGTGGCAGAGCAGGACCGGAGTTACGGGGCTGCTGGGAGACAGGACCGCAGTTCTGCCGGTTACGTTCTGTTAGCCTTTTTGGAGATATACCAACAAATAAAGTTTGAGATTATGTAGTGGATGCAGTTGAATATAGATATCAAAGTTGCTGTCTAAACTATAAACTAAATGTCATAAAGAAAGAAATTATTTAAAATGAAGTTATGGTTGAAATAGGATCACATCTTTATTGTAAGGGTAAGTGTAGGGTAAGAATGGTCATGCAGTTGGACTCAAATGTAGGTTCGTTTTATTGAATGTATGTAGCCTACTGTATGACTTCGATGATGCTAGGTTTGACAGCCCATTCTCAGACAGATCGTAATCTAATATGTCCTTACAATGGGAACACAGTTTAAATACTCTGACTGGAGATGGCGTTACTATCCCCCACCCGAATTCAGTGCAGGACTGGGAGGATAACATGACGACGTTGGCCCAACATAACTTACAGCAAGATTTGCGCGTATTTCGTGGACTCCATAGGAACAGATGGGAAAGCAATGGACAATCTGAAAGCCTCCGAGGCTTATCAAAATATTCATATTGTTTATTAGTATAGCGTATTTTTACAGTACATTTCTGCACTTATTTGACTTACAACTTGGCAAACTCATTTCATAATGTAACGGGTACAAATATGTGCTGCGCCTTTAAGCCACGAGAGTTCGCGTGCACGAGCGAAGGAGCCGTTAGAGAAGAGTAGAGAAAAAGAAGAGAGAAGTTGAGTTGGAAGACGGAGTTGTTCAGAGTCACGATTATAGTTAAGCCATATGTATTAGTTAAATCAAATGCTTAGTGTTTAGACCCGTTGACGTTGCTAGGACCGGGACGTGTTTACTTTGACGGTGCCAGTGCCAAAGTTGGGCAGCACTTAGGTTAAGTAAGTTACGTTTTGCCGTGAGCGACAACACCCGATAGACTAGCGCAGGAGGCTAGCCATCAACACTCGACGCTTCGCCTGCTAGCTACTTCCCCGAGGAGATTCCGCTGTGAAAGCCAGTACTGAGTTGAGCCTGCCATCCATCAGCATCCCAGACGTGATCTCTGTGACCGGTATCTTTACACCACACCATCACATACACTGACTCCTCACACACAGGTTGAACAGTCCGAACGAACTAACGCTGCCCTTGTGCTCACACACACACACACTCAGAGACAAACGTTCGCATCTCACTGGAAGGGACATCAGACTGCGTGCATTCCGTGACACACACACACACACACACACACACACACACACACGCGGACCCAATACGAATACCATATTGTGGAGTGCTATTTTAATTGTATGTTGTATATATACAGCCGCGGAAAAAATTAAGAGACCACTTCAAAATTATCAGTTTCTCTGGTTTTACTATTTATTGGTATGTGTTAAAGTAAAATGTACATTTTAGTTTTATTCTATAACCTACTGGCAACATTCCTACCAAATTTCAAATAAAAATATTGTCATTTAGATCATTTATTTGCAGAAAAATGACAATTGGTCAAAATAGCAAAAAAGATGCAGTGTCTTCAGATCTCGAATAATGCAAAGAAAACAAGCTCATATTCATTTTTAAACCACACAATACTAATGCTTTAACTTAGGAAGAGTTCAGAAATCAATATTTGGTGGAATAACCTTGATTTAAAATCACAACTTTCATGTGTCTTGGCATGCTCTCCACCAGTCTTTCACATTGCCGTTGGGTGGCTTTATGCTACTCCTGGCGCAAGAATTCAAGCAGCTCGGCTTCTTTTCATGGCTTGTGACCATCCATCTTCCTCTTGATCACATTTCAGAGTTTTTTTTATGGGATTCAGGTCTCGAAATTGGGCTGGCCATGACAGGGTCCTGATCTGGTGATACTCCATCCACACCTTTACTGGCCTGGCTGTGTGGCATGGAGCATTGCCCTGCTGGAAAAAACACTTCTCAGAGTTGGGGAACATTGTCAGAGCAAAAGGAAGCAAGTTTTTCTTCCGGGACAACGTTGTACTTTGCCTGGCTGAGGTTTGTAAAAGACCATAAGGATTGAACCAAAGCGGACTGGAGGGTCCAATTTTCAGCTTTGCCCAACACATGATCGTCTGATGGTTAGACGGAGACCTGGAGAGGCCTACAAGCAACAGTCTTGCACCTACTGTGAAATTGGACTCATCAGAGAAGACGAACTAGGAGACCCTCCAGTCGGCTTTGGTTCAATCCTTATGGTCTTTTACAAACCTCAGCCAGGCAAAGTACAACGTTGTCCCGGAAGAAAAACTTGCTTCCTTTTGCTCTGACAATGTTCCCACCAATGATTTCCACCATAGAGAGACAATAAATATATTTACATTTGAAGCACAGACAAGATTTATTGCAGCCGCAACACACACAATTAAAACAAGCAGATTAAAACTCAGCAAATACCTCACAATTCAGGTGCACTCATGGATTAACACGACCTTTGGAGGTAAATTACACATACACAATAAGACAAATGTCACTTGGAGCCTATTTTAAGACTTTTCCAAGCTAAATGTAACACACTAGACCCTTTCACAATAAACAAGCAAACAAAAACAGAACAACAAAGACACCGTCATATGTCTAGACGTCAGTGGAGCCCAAATATAATGGTTGAGCTTGGTTGCCATGTCTGATCTTTTGTGTGATGTTATGGCTGCAACGTCAAAGGTCATGGCCGCAACAGAGCAAGCACACTCTCGCAGTTCGTTCACGAAACGCATTCTAGTTATTGTTATTGTTGTTGCTGTTGTTATTATTATCATATTTATATAGTCTCATATTGCTACAACATCTGGCAGATCCGATCTCAAATATGTGGTAAGCATGACTGTGCAGAATTCAGATGGATGCCATGTCATGAGAAAAGTTTAACAAATGTCATGCCCCTGAGCTGGCAGCGCTTATGGTTTATGTACATTGCGTTAAATCTGCATGGGTTGCTGTCTTTGTTATGGTTATCTTGTGCCCTGAATCAGTTAAGTTGGTCAATATTATTTCATAATAAAGACTCAGGATTATGAGAAGTGACTCTTTTGAAGTAAGAATTCTGTTCTGCATGAGTAAGTCTCTCCCACGATGAAGCAGTTTCACAAAAAAACAATATATAGTTATGTAAAAGAACATTATGAGAATCACTTCACATAGAAAAACAGTCCTGATTCTTGAGAGCCTTCTTCAACAGTCAATGATGACAAGGCTGACATTCTTCAGTTTAGTGGTGGCGTCCTCCATATTAACAATAATTTGAAAGGACCTTATCCAAAATATATGTGAGTTATTGTGTGGTTTGAAACCACCTTGAATGGTTGTCTTTTTTGCAGCATTTTGGACAGAAATGATGAGGCATGTTTATGAGAGAGGATTCTGCTGCAAAATGATCGGCAGATTCCCAGCTACTGTATGTTACAAATGTGTTGAGCAACCACTGAGCAGGTCTAACGGGTATCCCCAAGCTGTGAAAAAAAATTGCTAAACACACTGACATTCTTGTGGTATGAAACAACACTGAGTCTTTTGAAAAAATGCTATTGGATCAGGTAAAATAATAAATGTGGGTTTCTCATTTTAATGCTATCAATGCAGGATATGTTATAAAGAAGATCCAAATGAATGTCACAAAGTCACATACTGTCTGTACCTCAGACTTACTGATCATTAAATGTGTATTTCATCTTCTTATGTTACCAGGACATGTTATACATGTTATAACATCTTTCCAGACGAAGATCGCACATATCTCAGTAGTCATACATCGCACACCTTCTGTCTGTCATCTGCTATTTCCCTGTTTCCCTTCCTAGCTCTGATATGCACGAGATTCACGCTGATCCGAGAACAGTGATGGGTGTTACAGGTAGCGGTCCCAGTGTAAACATAATGACATCCGCTTTATCTAACCCTATCATTTACTCCTCCCCAGTCAGGTGTGGAAATTAGGCTTGACGTGAACGGGCAGGAAGCAGAAGGCATGGCACCATGGTGGGTGTGGCCCTTTCACTCTGGCCTGACTCAATCACAAGTGGGCGTGCCCACTGAGTCATAGGCCAGGGGAGGGGTGTCTTTTTGCTGCTGCCCTTTCAGGCTTCAGGCCTCCTTTTGTCCATGGACTGGTTGTGTTTGTGTGTGTGTGTGTTTGTGTGTGTATGTGCGTGTGTCTGTATGTATGTGTGTGCTGCAGACAAAGACGGCAAGTGCATGTTCAACTTTGGCGCCAGCCTCAGTTGAAGGGTACTCATCTTCTTTCCTCGCCTCATTTCAAATGAACGAGAAGCAAACTTCCTCTCTCTCTCTTTCTCTTTCTCTCTCTCTCTCTCTCTCTATCCCTCTCTCTCTCTCTCTTTCTATCTCTCTTTCTCTCTCTCTTTCCCTGACATGCACTCTCCCACGATCGGACTGCTTCACTCTCCACATTGATTTTTAAACTTCTTACATAAAATGGACATGAGCTCATTAAAAAAAATGGCAAAAAAATAAAAGCAAACAGGTCAAACAGGGACAATAAGAGCACAGTGGTTTCTTTCTGTGTGTTGTGGCCAGTGCACAGAGATTTCTGTCTTTCACCTAATTTCTTTAGACTTCTCATACCGCATAACATTTGGATTAAACATTGACCAATGGACTGCGGTAAATCAGAGAAGTTGATTTATTCAGTGAGTACCACACTACTGTTAATTGGTGAACAGGTCTGCCCCTTCAGACACTGTGAGCACACTTACTTATGAGACGCCAAGGATGTGTTCATCATAAACTAAATTGTAGTTTTCCATTGGCCTCAGTATGTTTCCTGTGTCTTTGTACCTATGTACATTAGATAAAGTCCATTTGCACTGCTTACAGTATATATTTACCATGAATAAAAACTCAAGTACCAAAATAAACATTTCCGTTGTACCTTCACAATAGCCTCCCGCACCCACTGAGACAGTCAGCACACATGGGTATTTACGTGACACCAACACGCTTTCAATTTGCCTACATACCAAGAAGTGTCAGATCAGATGCATTCAAAGCCCAAGAGATGTGCAAACATGTGATTCAGGACTGCGTGAACTAGGGCTCGTGTAATGTGGCACAGAGATTGTGCAACAAGGTCAGCGAGTCAGAGAGTACAGTGCATGGAGTTTATGTAAGAGAAGGAGAGAGAGAGAAAGAGAGAGAGAAGGCAATGACACAGCATTAGCTGGGGGAAATACAAACACACACACACCACACACATACACATGTTGACAGCTTTTATTTTTCTCTTTCCTTCTTTTATGCTTGTATTTATTTATTTTACTAAAGTAGCCGTAATGTAATCATGATGTGATAATGCGCTACTAGTGAATAATGCCTCTTGTCAGGCCAAACTAAGCTGGTATTAGGGTTCATAATGAAGGCTAGTGTCTGGGCTCATTCCACAGGGAAACCATGTTGAGGAGGTGGCATGTCAAGCTTTAGACTTAATATAGCCATGAACCAAGATTAAAACATTCCAAATGTCTTTAGTTCAAATGACTAGTTGTGCATGTTCATATCGTTTACCTATACTTGCCTTCTGCTTGAGTGAACATGGCAAAACCCAATGCCAAAGTCCTCTTAGTGCAGTAGAATACTATCACTACTGTGTGAAGGAAGTCTGTGCCAATGTGTGTGTGTGTGTGTGTGTGTCTTTGTGTGTGTGTATGTATGTATGTGTGCATGCGTGTGACAGGATCTGACAGATACAATCTATCACAGGTAGTTAAAGCCATACCATGCCTTCTACCTTCTGTGGGGAAATGGAAACGGTCTGCTGCAGCAGGTCTTTTGGGCCATGAGGTTTGAGGACAAACTTTTACATGGTACATCTATGAACTACAGCATTAGGTAAAGCATGGGGAGAATGTTCTAGAACAAGTAGCCACAACTACACCATCACAAGAGTAACATAGAGCATCGCAGCCGACTGACAGTCATCAAATAAGTAAGACCTACAGTATGTCGGATATCAAGCATGCTGCTATAAAGGATTGAGTCTCTCCATGAGGAATGTGTTTTTTTGGAGGAACTGTGAGATGCTGTTTCCAAGATGGCAAGATAGAGCCTATCAGCGCATGCAATCAGCTCAGCCTCCGTCTAATCAGATAGCGCCATTTTCCCCTCCGAAGACTGGGCTTGATCCAGACAGACAGCAATCCCTATCTCCGCAACCCACAGATTCCACCAATCTTTCCAACTGATAACCCGTCGGCAGACTTTTAGTCACTGTGCCACCGAGCCCCCCCCCCCCCCCCCCACAAGGTTCCTCCAGGGGAGCGGTCAAGTGCGACAGACGGGAGCAGATTCTTCGCCTTGTCTCGCGATTCCTGATAACCCGCCAAGGGAGACAGAGAGGAGAGGAGAAGAGAGAAAAAAAAGATGGAGAGACAAAAATAAACGCAAGCCAATCTTCTTTCATCCTTTTTTCCCCCTCTCTCTTTCTGCCTCGTCTCACACCTGGGCATTGAATGGGTTTTCCAAAATAACAAATCGGACTTAGTTTGTGTAAATTTCTCATGCAATCAGTCACGATAAGCCTGTGTTGACATAGTGAAGTCAGAGTATACATTTTTCTGTTTGCTTTGGCGCACTGTCCTGATAAACCCGACTCTTTTTAAATCGGTGGTCCTCTTTCAGCTCTACATCTACTGGGGTGACAAAACAACCCTGAGCTGAGGCAAACAGACTCGATTCATTACCACATGGACAACTGACGGTGGCCAGATGCCATAATATTTACATGTGAGATTTAGATGTGATTCTTTCTTGAAATCCCATGATTCACAATGTAGTTAATTCCAAACATACATAGGGCTCTCACTTTTCCCATAGCGCCTTGCTTGCAGTCTCTGAACACCCTGGTGCACCAGTAAATAAACACGTCACAGCTCCTTAAGAGTTCTCAGAACTGTTCTGTCTTGCTTATGAGGTGCGTTTCCCCCCCTGCAATGGAAAGTACAGGACATCTGACATCAAGAAGAACTGTTAGTATAAGAGTTTAAAGTTAAGTTCATAGCTGAGACAAAAATGGTTATAAAGATGCATAGATGTGTTAGAGTATTTTGAAAACTCAGCATACGCCTAACATTGTGCGGACGTGCTCTGAATCCATAATAAAACAGATCACCCTCAGCCCCGATAAGTAGATTAATTGCAATCTGCTTATCGTGTATACAGTTGGACTTACTGAAAATAAACGTAAATGGATTATTATAATCTTTTCAGGATATGACAAATTAGCGGATTACATGCCCTAAAATCCACAGTCTTGATGAAGAAGGAAACAAGCAATCTGGGAACATGGTTCTAAGACAATACCTGTGATTTAAGTTGACCTAGTAGTAGTAGTAGTAGTTATACCATGTGGCAGAATTGCACCTTATTAAGAAATGTATAGGTGTATTTTCCTAATTAATTTACACCTTGTTCTGGTGTGTGTGCTTGTGTGTGTGTGTGTGGTGTGTGTGTGTGAGTGGTGGAGAATATGTCTGTGTATCTGTGTGTGAGTGTGCGTTTGTGTATGTGTGTGTGTGTGTGTGTGTGTGTGTGTGTGTGTGTGTGTGTGTGCAGCCATGCGGACACCTGTGTTACCTGCACTACATGAAAGAGGAGAGGAGCCTTTTACCGGCAATCCCCTGAGACGATGCCATGTGATCACTCATTACCGGTCTAGACTAATAACAGATCGGGCTGCCTGGCACTCCAATCAAATGCCCTTCATCCAGGTGGTGTGCAAATGGTGTTCCATTACGCCAGAACAAAGACAGCCACTCTCCCTCCCCCGCTTCCATCTTCTTTCTCAGGGAGAAAGCCCCGATCATTACAGTATCCCAGAGAGGGCACCTGTCATGCCAGTGGGTTTAATCACCCTTCCTGGCTATGGAGCCGAGGCCTAGACAGAGACAGAGGCCCATGCTCTACTCCGCAAAACCTAGTCACTCAATATTTGACATGATTGCATCACCTGACTTTCGCCCAAGGACTTCTCGACTCAACTTTGAAATGATCTCCTACGGGTGGATGAGGAAGGACGAAGAGGGGGGGAGGGGGAGACAGCAAGTGTCCACATGAAGGTAATTTATCCTTTTTTGACCAGACGTGTAAGTGAAGTTCCACACATTCCACATTAATGCTGTCCGCAATGCCTTTGTGGGAATTTCGTTGTTTCTTTCCCTGGAATTGAATTGAATGCTATTCTAGGAAGCATGGTGGGTAGACAGTAGGAATCTCAGAGAGCCACTGTTTAACCTGTAGAGGCCTGTTGTTGATTATACACTCCAACTGGCTCTACCAAGAAGCCAAATTACAATATACACTGTGAAAGGCACACACATATATACACACACACATGCACACACACACACACACACACACACACACACACACACACACACACACACATTCTCTCTCTCTCTCTCTTTTTTCACAATATTTCCTGTTTGACAGCAGTCTTCCTTGACATATGTTTGAATAAAACATGGTTTACCTGACTGCTGCTGGCCAAGGTTATTCCCATTCTGTAACAGTAGGAGACCAATGAGGGCCCTTTCAGAACATGGCCACAGGGAACACAGAGGTTCCACAGGGAACACAGAGGATCCACAGGAAACACAGAGGTTCCACAGGGAACACAGAGGATCCACAGGGAACACAGAGGATCCACAGGGAACACAGAGGATCCACTTAAGATGCATGGATGTGGCCCAGCGAGGTTATTCAATTCTTTATTTTCTTGTTCTTTCTATTTGAGTGTTCAAGGACAATCCTCCTGTATCAGACCTGGGGGGACGGACTGGTAGGTGAGAAGGCTGCTTTCATCTTAATTAAGGTTCTGGCCAGGCAGCTGTTGCATCATGATGCATGTGTTGGTTTCACTTGGGCTGGAATGCAGAGAACGTTTCATGAGGTTAACAAGATATTACTTGATAAAATCATTGCACTGGATGACTAAGCCTGCTGTTTATAACAAAGCATCAGGACAAGACACAGCAGGCCGGAGTGGTGCTATAGCTACAGGGCTTTCACCTATCCACTACTGGTTTATATGGCATGTTGTTTGCCAACAGGAGAAGCAATTTAAAGTGCACCAACACCTCTCTTAGAATGTAACATAGCCATGTCTGACATCAGCCACTGATGAGCGAGGGGCAGGTCCCGCCCTTGACTTGAGGGACAAGGAGAGGGAGGAGTATATCGGCAAGCTGTCACTGTCGCGAACAGGCATGGACAGTCAAGGACCATGGGAAGAGTGTGAGGAGCACCAGGGAGAGAGGAGAGGAGGGGAGGGGAGGGGAGAGGAGAAGGGGGTTGACATCCTTACCGGAGGCTGACAGGAGAGGAGAGCCTCGGGGGGCGGGGGGTTTGGAGCAGTGCCCACGCCCCACCTCGCTCAGCTCCTGTCGGCGTTTTTTTACCGTCTCCCTTCAGAGTTTGTGTAAACTTCCCATCACGCCCTCCGATCAGCGGCACAGTGAGAGCCCCATCAAAAGACTAATAAAGCAGACAGATAGACACCTAGATTTGTCCCCAGGACTGCTTGCTGTAATTATCCCCAACTGGAGCTACTGACAGTTATTTACTAACGTCACAAATTAGGTCTCCATCCCATTTATAATTAGTGCCAATTAAAGAAGGTCCATAAAGTTTGTGTGCTAAGGTTTTGTAATCTTAACACATCAAAACACAAGCCAAAAAGAGACAGAGGCACCTGCAGGTATTCCATACCATTCATCAGTGTCAGGGAGAGAAGGCCCTCC
>NC_137917.1:8818373-8835873 GCF_963457725.1 Sprattus sprattus | reverse complement strand
AGAGGGTAAAAACGGAGAGGTCAGTTAGCTATGCGTTATCGACGCGCCCTCCACAGGTTGCAACATTGTTGTCATTTCATAGCCGTGCAGGAGACAACTTCAGGTCGACCGTTACGACTCGAACTTGAATCGCCGCCACTATGGATGAGAAGCTGGACGAAGCTACCGTTACTACTGGTCCTGTGCTAAACATGCATGAAATGTTTCAAGAGTGCATTTCTTTCTGACTTACTCACGTTATGTTTTTCATTGATCCAAACACTCCAACACAAAAAAGTAACTTGTAATTTGAGTTACTTTTAAACAGAGTACTTTTTTACTCTTACTCGAGTAAGTTTTCCAATTGGAATATTTACTTTTACTCAAGTCGATTTTGATGGAGGTAATTGTACTTTTACTTGAGTACCAATTTTCAGTACTCTACCCACCACTGTTCACAGCACATTAACAGCAGAGATTACTCATATGATTCTCGTCACAAAGATTATGCTAACTGACTGTTACAAATGTTATTGCTTATGAAATGTTATTACTTTATATTATCATATTATAACAATTTCATTTTGAGAGATAAAATAATTTCTGTTTTGCCAAGCCTCTGTCAGGCTTAAATCATTTGACACAGGCACGTCGTCCTCGGCTGTCCTTGGGCAAATGAAAGATGGGAGGCAAAAATTACTCCATTATCCTCTCTGGCTCTCTCTTGCGTCAGCAAGGCTTATGTAAACCTCTGTGTCTTACTGTCCCTGTCATAACTCTCAAAACACCAGACTCAAGAACACGACACACCTATCATCAAATCCATTAAGTCGAGGAAAATCGTATTAATTGATTAGGAGACTAAATAAGTAATTTCTTTCCTTTCCTTTTGTTTTATTTAATACAAGTGACTGGGGACTTAAACAAAGGCATAAATTACTGTTTGGTTGCACAAAACCAATCTCTATAGCTGACACAGGCTAAAAAGCAATGGTGAGGTCAGCATATTGGCTGAGTCTCAGGTCGGCATTGAGTGGGCATTTGTAGGCTCAATCATTCTCTCAGGGAGGCTTGTGTTTGTATATTTGTGTCTGTCTGCCTCTTAAATGAAATTTATGTGGAAAATTAAACATGACGAAGAGAAAACCACAAGCCAGAGGACATGGGAAAAAAATGACGTGTGGTACACTATAAATCAGTTTCTTAACTAATCCCCTCACACGCTGTCTCTGAGTTATTGCCTAAACATATCAATAAAATGTGAGCTGAATATGCAAATACATATTTATGAGGGATCCTCACTAACTCAAACCATTAGGACATTACGGAAACTGACAGTTAGTTATTGGGCAAGGGCCTGTCAGAGAAGACTATGGGTGTAATTACATAAACGGGACTATTCCAGAGAAGTTGACAATAAGTCTGGAGAAGGAAAAACCTAATTCACTGAAGGCTTCATATTGATAGACATGAGAGAACATGAGTAGATAATGAATTGTCATGAATGTAGACAAGCCCTGATACGTAAAAAGAGTCTAGGGCATTTCATGACTTGGAAGGAAAACCTGTTGCACTCTTTGAGTCAGACATCACCGTGAGGCACGTTCTTTAAGATTCCCTTGGATCGCTCAAGCATTAAGCGCCTGCACAGACAGCTGCGTTATTGCACTTGATTAAGTTCCAAGATGTGATGTTTCTCTGAAAAGCTCGCTTGAAAGATCCCGCCGCAGAAGCCACAAAGAAGTTCAGTGAAGATTTGATTGTCTGCACCAGAAATATGTAATGAGAGATTGGCATTTGAGTTGATAAAATGTCGTGCTGCACTGCACATGAATCTGTCATGTAAAAAGAAAGATTAATTTTAACAAGCAAGTTTCTATCAGCATCATGATCATCAGCATCGGTACTCTCAATTGATCAATTTTTTTTCATTGGCAAAATAGGGTCTTGCGCTACACAAAAATATGCCAACCATTTCCATCTCTACACTGCAGTCCTATGTTTAAAAGATCTACTTTAATGGATTTGTTCGGTCTGCTTTCTTGGTGTGCCTATCTCTAACAGTCACTCCTTACCCCTCTGTCTTACAATTAGGTAAAGAACCATGAAACCACAGAACACTTGCGATACTCTTTGAGAACCGATGCACTCATCATCAAAACTAACCCATTTACCATCGTCATCATTTTAGAAGGCATCCACACATTGTACAGCCTATCCTCCACTGGCTCCTGAAAGTGGCACCGCAAGAGCATTTTGTACATGAATACTGCGCCTCAAGCTCCTCAGTACTTCTCCAGAATTGGACACTAATGTAGCCTTGTCCTTGCCAAATCACTCAGCGTTCACCCCTGTGGGCCCCCCAGCCACCTCGCTGCATTCACCTCTCTTTAAAGATAGCGGAAACTATTAAATACTGCGTTAAGCTTATATTTGACCAAGTCTGCACTGGGAAATACCACAAGCCTCTTATCAAATGATGATTCTTTCAATCTATTATTCCCTTATTCTTTCAAGTTTCTTTTCTCTCTCTCTCCCTTTCCCTTTCTTTCCCTCACTTTCATTCCCTTCACTGTAATCTGAGACAAACTGCATGAGGGACCGGGAGACTCAGAGACTCTGCACTTGCTGACTCTACCTCACATCTCCCACTGCGTCTAAATTAAGACAGAGCGAGCGTAGAAGATCGGCTTATTATAGCTGTGAGAGTGTCTTCACCTGGTCCAGCCAAGAGCAGAGGCAATCACAAGACCACCTGCCCAAAACTAATTGACTCCAGTTTATCGCCTAAACCTGGCCAGATGAAGGGTTAAGGAACAGACCCATTCTCACTGTGACACTGGTGACATTAGTTGCTGGTGAGAGGGTCAATGACTTCAGACTGGCGTTGCCCATGAGTGTGACACTCATCACTGGAGGGTGTAGGTTACCTTTTAACTGTTAGGTATAGTTTTTTTTTTGAGTAACACAGGTGCATCTCTTGGATATTTCGTTCCAATGGCAGATCCTTTGAAGTGGTGAAGGTACAGGAGGGCAATCAATTATCTACAGCTTCCTCCATGCCCCCGAAGCAACTTGTGTAACGGATTCATGTCTGTGGGAGAGAGACTGTTGTTCGTTCTCCCTGGGACATCAGCGAATGTTCTTCAGGCTGGCGCTCTCAGAGGTTTCTCATCTGAGGTTATAAAAAGCCCATTGACTCAAAGCCAAGGTTTAATGCTGGAACACTGGAACCCCTGTGGTGAGCGAGCTCATAGCACACCATACAGAGGGGAGAAGGTCATTAACCTGTCTCGTCTGACGCTTATGGCTGTAAGTCATTCACTCATCGCAGAGCTCCTATATGGGCTCTGCACCATGTGACCTGTGACCACCAATCAACTGCCAATCACCAGCCCCTACCTCATACATCACTTTCTCTTTCTCTCTGTTTCCTCTCCCTCTTTTACTTTCTCTCATCCCTTCTTCCTTCTTTCCGCTTGCTTTTACAAAACATAAATCTCCCTTCTTCCATCCACTGTTCCTCGATCCACTCTCTTTCTCCTTTCTATGACAGTTTTACTAGACAGCAGTGTTTCTCTTCCAAGTCCTTCCAGATTCTACCCTCAGGATACCCATGACCCTTCAAATCAACACTGGAAAAGTGGTCTTTGTCACCGGTGGCTCCTTGTCAGAGACTTATAAACATTACCGGATCCGGCACATTTGCTAGTAACACCCTTCTAGAAGGTCAGTGGAGGACTTGGGAACCAGACAGGGAAAGCGGAGTCGGGGGAAGGAAGCTGAGAGTATAGTGAGAGGGGGGCGGGGGGTCAGAGGCAAGGAGCAGAGATGGCTGAGGCATCACGTGTCAGAAAAAAAGGATGGCTACCTCTGCTAAAAGTAGCCCAGAGCACGATGCCGCTCACGTCATGAATGCTGGACGTGGCTCCGGCATTCTCTGGAGTTTCCAGGGGTCACCTTTGCTGTTCCGAGCAGGAAGATATTAATACTGTAAATTGTGGAAAACTGAGGTTACCACATACCCCTCTGCATGACACATTCCAAACATGGACGCATTGTAATGTGCTGTGGTATCACACCCCACACGCATTTCGTACCATCAACAGTCATTTATGTCCTGGCATTTATGCAGCCATTATATCATGAACATGATAGCGTAGCATTGCATAGCATAGCACACAACATAGAGCAAACATTTGGCAGGAACTGACAAACAGAACTAATGACTGACAAGATACAGGCCACCTGGCTCAACATCATTGGGTTTCACCACACCTCTCTGGCTACCTGATCATGATGTCCCAAATACTTTTCCTATAATATGTTTTAATTTTCAGATTCCAGAACAGTGAGGCTTATGTACATCTAATCCAGCCTCAGAAGACCTCTGCAACGTTGTATGAACGTGAGAGTGCTAGTACAATACTGTTGATCGCCTTGGTGGAGTGGGAGAGCTGCATGTCATATGAGGAGAACAGGATTGCCCTGGGAGTTATTTTGGGTGCTGTCCAGTCGTGATGATTTTCTTGGCTACATTTGATGTTTGTTTAAGTGGGAAAACAGACAGGGGGAGCGGAGCGGAAAAAGGTAACACCTGCCACGTACCTCACCTCATGAGGCAACGGGGTGACCGGGAGTGAAGTGGATTACAGGAATAGTCGTGACACTTTCTGTTGAATTCAGCGACGTTCTCCTCACGTCCGTCCAGTGTGTGCACTCAGGTGTCCTTGTACAGTCCTGGTTCTGAGAAAAGCAAACAAAGAAAATTACTTTGACCGAGCCATATATTATTCCAGCCAATCAACAACAATGCTTAAGGAGCACAGAAGGGCGGGGTATAAGACAATGGGGCAGAGAAACTTAATTATCATACAGAACAACAAAAGGTTGTCAGACCTGTTTGCATTAGAAGCTTAGTTCTTTTACACTGAGAGCCTAGGCGGTGTCTTAAATAATATGTTTGGCTGGAGCTTGAGATGCTTGTTGTTCTGATTTACACAGCTGAATCCAGAGCATGTTTCACGCTCTTCGTTACTGTTCTTTACTAGAATCATGTTTTCTTACAGATATGTTTGATGCTCAAACATCAGCCAACTCTTCGCCCAGATCAAGGACTTCACTTTTAGGATAAGTCCTGATTTAAGTGTAAGAGCTTGTTTTCAGAATAGATCAAGTTGTCTTGTGTTTCATTTACCACTCATTGTTGTGATGACCATATTGTTTTTATGTATAAAATGTTTTTATTTAATGACGGTGTTCCCTCTCAACCACAACCAAACATATTGACAGTCCTAAATGATGTGTACAATATGCATACACTGACGATCTTTGTACTGACTGTGCCATTTAAAGGAACACATCACGTGAAGCTGTGGTGTACAGTGGCTTTTGCACATCTGGATTTTGCTCTGCCTTGATTAGCTTGTGGCTCCATTGTTGTCCTCTGATTAACCTACTTACGGTGCTACACTGTTGCCATTTGTGCTGTTCAGCAGGCAGAATGTCTGGTTTTGTCAACATTGTGTGTATAGTTCCTTCCAAACGGGGTGCAGCAGTGGTAGAGCTAAGACAGGACAGTCCCGTTGGTGTGGTCTGACCTCTGGATGACCTCCAGGGGATGTTTATAGACAATGGGGGCAAGGTCACCTTCCTGGAGCCGTGAGGGACTCTCACACGCCCCCCATGAAGTCAGTGGTCAGCTGATGTCTTACGAGAGCAAATAAACAAACCATGCCACAAGTGTATGTTGGGATTGCACTGGAACACAGTTTCTCTTGAGTTTGTCCACTTTTAGATATTTTGAAGTAAAACTCTGTAAAAACCTGTACACTTACACACACACACACACACACACACATACACACACATGGGAGAATCAGTCTGCCTTATCTGAGATCTGAAACTCTCCCTCAGAAACATATAGTGGGAGACTCCTGTAAACACATTTCTACACACCCCATGTGCAGCATATACACATACATAAACACCATTGCTTCAGGAGCTCAGTGTCAGTGCCAAACACAGCAGTAGCTCTTCTCTCCTCTTGTTTCCCTCTGCAACTGTCTAAAAGCCGGACCTCAGACAGCTGTCCATGGGAAGGTCACCGTGAAGACATTTGTTAAAAAAGAGTTGTGGATAACACCTACACACTGGCCACCTTGAAGGTTGTGCTATAATTAGCGACAGAGCTAATTTGAAGGAAAAACTGAGAGGCCGTGGCATGACGAGGTTTGCCCCTCACCCTCCTCTCCACACACCCACACCACAAAACAGCTGAGTCAGGTGATAAAGTCAATATGGACGACCTGGACCCTCCACAGACTGTAGCTGTAGCGTGGGCTTCCATTTATAGCAAACAACTATGCCGGTGGCTAGAGAGACACACGGTGGGAGAATCTAATATGGCAGTGACATTTTTCACTTGGCATGACGACAGGGCAAAGAGTAGAGCCAGAGCCAGGAAACCTCATCAATCTCCGGGAGCTGAGCCTCGTCCTTCCTCATCTGCCTAGGCTGTAACACTCTCCGCTCCCCAATCCCCCACCCCACCCCCGATGGCTCTGTCCCATACACACATTTCATCACATCTATTTTGACTGACTTTAGCACCGGCACTACTAGGTTATCATTTGACATTGCTGATGCAAAACCACACCGAATTACGTGGCGTGGTTTCATTTCAAGTCCTGTCCTGGAATGCCGAATGTGACCTGTTAGCATAGCTTCGTTAGCATAAATGCGTTCTCACGTACTGCTAAAGCAGGTCACATGGTGGTCTCCATAGCTGCACTCTATGCCCCCAGGTGTCTCTGCAGAAATGCTAATAGGAGGGGCAGTCTTGTGACTGTGGGTCTCTCCCACGGGTACCTGACCTTGAGCCCTCTGATCCTGCTCCGTCTGAAAAGCACCAGATGAAATGGTCTCAGAGGACTTTCTCTGGTAATTGGTGCATTTATGTTGCTAAGTTTTCAAACATCAATGTCAACCACCTCTACATGCCTCTCTAGGAGACAGGTTTGCCGACACGTTTGGACAGCAAGGTGCTACATGTAACCCCCACACCACCCGTGCAGAGTTTTAGCATGTTGCTGTGAAATGAGCCAAGAAAAAGTAGACAGATAGGCCTATCACCTGATGAGAAAATGGACACTGTGTCCGAGAGAGGTTGGGGAGGTGTAAATGTCATCCACTGGAGCGCTGCTCATGTTTTCCTTCGCTGTTGCCAGAGGAAGATAAAATATCCCCGCAGGTCACTCTCTATTTTCACCAGGCTCTACTAACCATCCACAAACCATCCTGTCCAATAACATGGAGCCACACAGACATAAACCCTATGAAAACAACATCAGGGAGACCTTTAACTAACACTTTAATATCAACAGGCTTTCCTGGCAGTGAATCCATGTGTTTGTCATGCTGGCTCTGAAAATGGTGATTCAATTTTTTTGAGGTGCACAGAGTCCTGATAAACGTCATTCACACTTGACAGCTGCTGCTGTCCATGCTAATATCGCTTACCTATGGGAATATCGTAGTCAGGTACTGGGGTTAAACAAGGGTAATGGTGATTCCCGTGGGTCAGCCAAAGGTCGCAAAGAAAGACCTGGATAAATGGGAGGGGGGTGACCATGACCCAGCGTTTAGAGAGCGGGGCAAATGTGTGTTGACAGCCAAGCCAAGCCAAGTCTCATGGCAATCCAGATTATTCATGCCATTTTTCGTGGTGCCAGAAATAGACATTCGAAAGGAGCAAAGGTTCACAACGGAAAATGGAGCCCTTAATATTTAATACATATTTACATATATAGAATAGAAAAGTTATATACTATTTATACCTAAAATTTAAATAGAAAAGAATAAGGAGTAACTCCTCTAAGCTGAGGTAGGGGTTGAAGATATACCTTCAGGACAGAGGGCATCACTGTAACCTTCTACAAGTTCAATGTAGTACGTGCATCACTTAAGTTGTTTATGCAAACAGACAGAACCATAGAGACATACATAGTGAGTGGACAGTGGATAGATAGGTAGAGAGATATATGTTTAAATGAACAGTACATTTAGTTGATTTTATTGACAGTGAAAGGAGCACGTGTTTAAGCCAATGCTGGGGTCTACCTGTGCTTGTGCCTGATCTCACGGTAATGCTATGAAACTCATAGCAGCTGCTGGCAGAACAACATGCAGATAGGGTGTTTCAGTTAGTTGGATTACTGTCTCGTAATGATCATATTGGTTCAATCCTATTATCCAGAGAAGCTGGTGCTAGGCTGAGAAATCACTAAGACCTCACTGACACAGAATGCTAATACTTGAACAACCTTTCTTTTTTTCTTCTGTGCATTTTAAGGTTTATTAATGATGGTTTTGATTATACACTTTGCATGAAGACATTCAAGATGTCATTAGCAGCACAAATTATAAAGATAACGTATCGAATTACATGATGTTTCATACTGTGCTGCGTGATAATCTATTTAAGAATTTTAAGTTAAAAAACGCATCAGCTCAAACAGTAGCATCTAGTTTCTATGTGGGCTTTTATGGTGTTGTAGCCTATAGTGTCAGTCAAAACAAGTCTAAGAGTCTCTCATACCTCCCACACATGAAGGTTAACTTTTCCGTAGCAGATACTGTCTCAAATGTAGAAGTTTGCCATTGGACCTAGAGAGGGACAGTCGATCCTTGTTTTACAGTTTGACCTGTATCTGCATTTTTTTCATGCAGACTTCCATTTAATCAGCACTTGATAAACCATTATACCATAACCTAGAAAAATATTAAACACAAGTCTTCCAGGTCAAGGTTAGAGCCAGGGCATGGTGTTACCACCATGAAATGTATACATTAAAAGTGACCTTAAAGTGAAGTCAAATACAATAAAATAAAACAGAAAATAAAAGAACAAATAAATCGACATTAGGAGCGAATCAACCAGCTTTAAACAAGAGCTGTATTTATTGTCCACCTCTTACTGTTCTTCCCGTCAGCAATCCCATTAGTACAGCAGAGATTTGTCACTAGGAACAACCACGGCTCATTTCCCTCTCTTAGATTAAAGGCCATCCGTTCCCCTTTACCTGATGGGAACCACGTTGCTGGGGGCTAGACAAGAGCAAGGACCGGTGTCCTGTTGATCGGGAATGACTAATGGCTTCCATTAGGGAGAGCTTCTGTTTGCTCTCCACAGCCGTTTCACTGACTTCAACCCCCAAGAGGAGACCGTTACTAAGCAGGCAAATTGATTTTCTTTTTTATTTCAGACTGGTTGGTAGGGAAGCTTTAAGTGGCAAAGAGGCCAACTGAGGGAGGTTTGAAAAAAAATACATTTACAGTTACTTAATGACACTTAAAAGTAATCTAAAATATGGGGCTTATTTAAAACATCTGCAAAGAATGGAAGAATTGTCCGATCAATCATTATCAGCGTGTTATAAAATGTAATTACAATAATTATACAATTAAAAGCACACTCGTTGCAATGCAACATGTTTAATTTGGAGGAGGATATTTGCGATCGATGCCTGTGGTTTAGGTACAGAACGTTTTGTATGTTAAGGGGAAAGCTCATGAGAGACAAGCCCAGTCGGGCGTCCCATAGGAGGGAGTACGCCCATGCTTGACCCTGGACTGTTCCCCTTTCCATCATCCTATGACATCAGTCAGCAAATGTGACATATGAAATGTGAGAGGTGCTGTAAAATCATTGACTTTCGACTCAGCCTTTTTTACTGCGTCATCAATCACGCCAAACACATCCATCTCGCCGCCATTAGCACTTACATCAACACGTCGGAGAAGGTGACTACCATCTTTAAAAAAAAAAAAAGACGTCTCACACAGAACGGTGTATTCGCTATAAGAGCCGTGTGCTGATGGTCTAGACGTCGAAAGAGGCCCAAATTGTTACGAAGACAGATGTCAGAAGCGCTGAGTCAGGGATATGATACAGGGAAGGAGGCTTCCCCAGGGGAAGACTGCAAGGGTGGTAAAGGAATTAGGCATGACCCATATTTCATTTGAGTTATGTAATGGCTTTCTTTAAGGGGGGGGGGGGAGCCCTAGTCATTTCTGAGTGTGCGAAAGCTCCAAGGAGGCTGCAATCTGTGGCCTTGGCTGCCTGTTTCCCAGCCAAAGGCATGTGGGCGAAAGGAACATGCAGGCCGCAGAGCTTCCCCTTAGCTCGTCTTGGTGGGACAAGACACTGGGACAAGCCGCAGCTCTCAAAACTCACAAAACCACTTGTAATATGCCCACGCACAAGCACACACTCGTCCCAACATAGAAACATGCATACACACACACCAGACACACAAACATACACACACACACACAACAAACACACAAACATACACACACACGCACACATGTACACACACACACACACACACAAACCGACACACACACACACAAACCGACACATACACACACACACAGATTTGCTGAGTAAGGAATGTCAAAGATCATGTTCATGTTTTGCTCAACCCTTGAGTCAAAAGGGACTTTTTGCTGCTTTCAAATAAATTACAGAGCTATGTCTGAATATATCATCAATTGTCCTCTGGAGTCATTGCAGTTATCAAAGTCAGTATTGTCTGTCCAGACACTGCAACACTTCAGGCTCCGCGGTTTTCTTTTGGAAATGGAAACCGTCAACCATATATTTATGTCTAAATCCATCCATGTATATTTGCGTGGGTGGCAATGTTTTATTTTAAGACGAAAGAAAGCGAAAGCATGAAATTTGGAAATTTTATGTTTTCCACAGAATCTTAATGACAGGCTGGGTCGTCTGGGAATAGAGAGGAGATGTCATCCCTCCACGCACGCCAACCTCATACATAGCCACACTGGTCGAGAAACACTTGCTTCCTGCAAGCCATGGTAGGTTCCCTCTGTCGCCATTTAACATAGCTCAGCAATAATTACAGATGCACTGAAACACAGCCTGACATTTTTCAGCTGAAAATAGTTGACATTTTCTAACACTGTATGTCGCCACAAGCAAGCAGGCGAATTCTCTGCAAAACTGCTTTGTAAATGATTATTCGTAGCCAGTGATTTCAATTCATGAGGTCATGAGATCAACCACTTGTAATATGCCCACGCAAAAGCACACGCAAATCACAACGCAGTGTCATTCATCATGTCAGACCTGCCATGTAAGGGCAGGAAGTGAGGTTGACATTCTGGAGACGCTGGTCCAGAGTGAGGCTAAGCGAGCATTCTTTTGTGTCAAAGCACAAAATGGGTGCGTTATCATTTGCAAGCAGATAGGACGATGCAGAATGTTACGTTTCCTAATTATTCTTTTGTGTTGCCCAGTCTTTCTCTCTGTCACTCTGTGGCATGTCTAGGACAGGTGTTAGCCTTATTATGCCTTATGTCTACACTTAAGTAACAATCCTTCTTTTGTGTCATGCATCTGGAGAGAAGAATGACTGTCATGCATTGTCTTGGTAGTACTGACATATACTTCCCCAGTCTGTTATTTCTGACCCACTCTCCGGTTCCCTTCTGGAGGGCTACAGGGTTTCGGTCCACAATACTTTGCATTGTTTTCTGACAGCTGTAGTTACAGCTACGAGTGTATGTATGCATGTGGGTCTCCCAGTGTGTGTGTGTGTGAGTGTGTGTGTGTGTGTGTGTGTGTGTTTGTTTGTTTGTCTAAGAGTGTGTGTATGTATGTGTGTTCGTCTTGTATTTGTGTGTGTGTGTGTGTGTGTGTGTGTGTGTGTGTGTGTGTGTCTGCGAGAGTGTGTGGGAGTCTGTGAGTGCGTTTGTGTGTGTGTGTGTGTGTGTGTGTGTGCGTGTGTGTGTGTGTGTGTGAGTCTGTGAGTGTGTGTTTGAGTGTGTGTGTGAGTCTGTGTGTGTGTTTGTGTGTGTGTGTGAGTCTGTGAGTCTGTGAGTGTGTGTACGTGTGTTTGTGTGTGTGTGTGTGTGTGTTTGGCCTTGCAGTCCAGGTGGCGAGGTCCACTCCAGAGTGCCCTTCGGACCTCCATTGTGCTCAGTGTAAGTCAGCGTGAGAATAGAGTAGCCCTTTCATCACCCTCACAGGATTCTTTTCACTCTATTTTGCCAAGACATGCTGTGATATAGTGTGCTGTTCGGACACTATGAAACACATGTTAAAATATATCTTTGCTTTGAAGGCTATTTCTAAAAGTATATGCATTAAAGGTGTATAGTTCTGGCCAAAGGTTGGATTAAAAAACCCAATTTAAATGATACCCCTCCTTTCCATGCTCCTGAAGCAACATGCTGATTGGCTGTAATAGTGTCAGGACTCAGTACACACAGTCCCACAGAGAACACACAGAGGAAATTGCTAAATTTAAAAGTAAAAGAAAATAAATAGGTTTAGAATTGTTTTCTGTACTTTTAATATCTCCAGTCTATTCTGACAGTCAGGCTCTCTGTCTGCAGTCTGCAGAGCTGAAGGAGGCTGGATGTTTTCCTGTTTGCGTCCAGTTGGGCAGCGCACAGCATGCGGGGCGGAGATTCCTAAAATGGGCTGTCAGTCAAGCCATCTGACATGGACAACAGACTTTCTTGTGTCCTTACGCGACCTTGTGACCTTACTCATGCAGGACAGCATAACAACACACACACACACACACTCTCTCTCTAGCTCTCACACACACACACACACACACACACACACACAGACAGACAGCCATCCACAAGAACACAGACAGACTTTACATCAAAGTCATATGTCTCAGACCTCACACCATACGACTGTGGAGACCTCACACACACACACACACACACACACACACACACACACACACACACACACACACGAACTGTCACATCATGACACACACCCATTGACCCTAGAACAGTTGTCCACGTCAGTCCAGTCGGCGCCATGTGCCGTGCACGTCCAGCGCTGTGTCTAGGTGCCTGGGAAGCTCGGTATGCGGTCACAGGGTGGATGCAGCCTGCTAGTTAGCATTCGTCCAGATCATTTGGCTGGACTTCTGGGAACCAACCTCTGTGGCCTCATCTTGCCCTGCTGGACAAGCCATGAGGGCACTATGGGAGATTGAAAATCATACAGTGAGGTTAGGTTCTGCAGGGCAGGCTTGCACCAGCACACTGGAAATCCTGATGTGTGGACTCATACTGAGGTGAAATTGGATCGTCTTTGCACAAGTTCCTCCAATGGCACTGCTTCCAAATGTCCTTCCTTTTTTGGGGGGAGGGTGTAAGCAGAAAAAAAAGCAGTTTGTCAACAAATTAATAGAAAACACTACTGACCCATTTTGCACCAAGACTTGTTAAGACCCCACCAGGGTCTCCTACTCTGGTGGTAATGACACAATCCCAGCTTTTAGCAAGGACAGAGCGCCCCCTGGCGGTAGGGATGTTATCTGTCAATCTCACTGGGTGACTGTTTTTGTGCTTAGAATAAAAGGGTATATAATCAAATCAGAGCCAATCCTGAATGGCACAAACAAATCTGAAATATTGCTGAAATTGGCAACAACCGAGACAGATGATGGAGTCCACTTCGCTGCTCTGGACTGACTGAAAAAACATGTTCAACCACATCCATATTTCATACCATATCCCTCAAGACACAAAGGATAGATGGCAATCCATGCCAAGATTCCGCCTAGGATGCCCGTCTGCCTTTTGTGCCTTGCCACAACTGAAACCTTCACTGGGAAACATCTTCCAGTCAGTTGAGGTCTGACAGAACCAAGCACGATGGTAATAAAAACCATGACTGTGGACGTTTGCGAGAGCTCGTTAAGGAAGCAGTGGCGGCGGCAGCGGCGGCAGTGGCGACGCTCCGGCTCGGGAATTGCCTCTTGGAAAGGAGGATCAGAGACAGGAATGACGGAAGGGTAATGAGGGGAGATCCCGTGCACAAGGGGGCTGGGACCCACAGCATTATGTCAAACACACTCACTTTCATCAGGCCGCAATCCGGTAATCCATCACAGGGTTCAGTTTCCTGGAGAGAGAGACTCGGACCACTCTTTAGGGGGGCCCCACTGCGAACTATCCTCAGACTCAGTCAGGAAGAGAGAGAAGGAGAGAGAGAGAGAGAAACCAAGAGACAGCCAACAGAAAGGAAGAGGGTGATAGAGAAAGAGACAGCGATAGAGTGACTGTGAGAGAGAAGAGACCAATTTCGAAATTATTACTGTGGACACAAGGAACACAAGCATGTCTGCATGTAAAGTAAGGAGATCGATATGACAACAAATATTTGTCTTTGATATTTCAGTGGAGTTCCCAGCCCTCTTATAATCTTTGCTGAACGTTGCGTAAGAACCCTTTGGATATGTGTCTTTCAAATCAAATATTTCAATGTTTCCCTCTCTGCTCTTGACATCTGGCTGTTAGGTTGAAGGTGGAAGAGTAATGTTTCTTTAATCAAATGTCTTATAGTAAAAAAAAATATATATATTATTATTATTATGGAGTTACATAAAAGGTTACAATGCATAAACTCTCAAAGCAAACGTTTTAAATAAACATTTAATAAACATTATCACAGACCCAATTTCTTGCTTTCTTTATTCACAGCAAACTTGCAAAGGATGTCATGAGTTGACTCGCCAGTATGAGGTGATTGATATTACATGGTGCAAATGTGTTGCCTTCCGCTAGTTCAAGGCCGGGACAGAGAGCACCCAAATGTATTTCATAGATAACCTTGAAAAGTTCCCATTTCTTGCTAACTCTTCTCCGACCGTCCGCTATAGTTAGCCTAAGCAGGTTTCAGACACTCTTTTATCAAACAAGAGTGGTGGGAGGGGGTGGGTGGGGGGCCCCAAATGTGTGGAAAAAATACACAGATTACAAAACTCTGTTTTTCCATTAGTGGACCAGAAAGCGAACACCTGACACTTTAAAAATGGCTGGTGTCTGCGGGATAAAAGGAGGTAGGTGGTAGGGTGGTCTCCGATAAGCAGCAGGTGATCCCATATGACTCAGATGTCACCTGCTAGTGACTCTGCCCTGTCACAGGCTGAGTGGTGTGACATGGGGGAACATCAATGCATTTTTTTCTCTCTTCTCTTTTTTTTTTACGCACCTCACTCAACAGCATGTAGAACACAGTGGCGGTTAGGTTATGTGCACATGATTGCAATGAAGAAGGTTCCAGGCAAATACCCGCCCACCCCCCACCCCCCACCTCACCCCAGCCTCCCTGCCTGAAGAGCCAATGGCAGCTGTAGGTTCCAAGGGTTATTTTTAATGGTGTTTATCATGGTTGGCTATTTCAGCTGGCTTCAGACTCAATCACCATGCGGAAAGGTCCCTGTTTGCATGTGCACAAGCATACACACACAGACACACACACACACACACACACACACACACACACACACACACACACACACACACACACACACACACACACACACACACACACACAATCTGTGTGTTGTGGGACCATCAACAGTATTGCATACATCCAATTGCTAAACAAAACCTCCTCACCGTTGCCCTTAAATAGGAAGCTTTTCTATTAATTTTATTAACTAACTGGTTTGCAATGTGGATTGCGTGGGTATATATTTAATTTCATTCAGGTTTACATATGAAGAATAAAACAGCTCTACTACTCTTTCTGATCAAATAATAAAGTCATGATATTACATTTGAGTCTGAGATTTACAGTTAAAGAAACATGGTCATTTGTATTACTGCATGTCATTTTTGTATCAGGTGAATTACACTTCTTACACTCTGGATCATTGAGTTCATCCAAGGTTGTTCATTGTCTGCAGTCTCCCGTCCCTATCACCCACATATAATCAGTAGTCTACTGACTGACCCAGATGGGGCACCACTGGACATGCCCAAACAGCAGTGAAATCCAAGCCTCCTCTGGTGGATCACACATCTGACCTTGCTTGTCTTTGAAGAATCCCTCTTTCATTCTCTACCACAGATACAGTAGATGCCAAGAACCTCTACCTCCCTCTCTCCTCTCTCCTCTCTCCCTATCTCTCTCTCTCTCTCTCTCTCTCTCTCTCTCTCTCTCTCTCTCTCTCTTTCTCTCTCTCTATCTCTATATACCTCAACTGCAATGTAACAACAAAAGCAACAAGAAAGAGATGCAATCAGTCCTCTAACAGTTAGGGGATATCCAGCCAGAACAGTACATCTACACCTTCAGCACACGCCCTTCTGAGGCCATAATAGCAGCCATGATGGCATGGCGATGGGGGCGATGAAAGCAGTAACTGGATCTTAAGTTGGAGTTAATGGGATCCAGATGCAGAGAGAGGAGGAGGAGGAGAGGGGGGCCTTAATCACAGCAAACACCAGCAGAGCACCTTCCTCCACCATCCCAATAAGCTAAAGGCTTTTCCAAGAGCGGACAAAGGAAGCAAGATTATAAAGTGATCGTGCCCCCTTTTTTCCCCTCTGAGGGTGGATGATATATTTTGCCGTCGTTCAAGAACGCACATTAAAGGCTGTTGAATGTTTGCATTAAAAACCCTCGAGGTACCTCTCAGGACGTTTGGAGAGGGCCAGTGTTTGATCTCCTCGTATTTAGACAAAGTTAATGGGTTTACATAAGCACTTCGCTATCAACCCGGCCTTTGTCTCGCGCTGGTCTCTGAACAACAACATTATTGTGTGGACATGAAGATTTAAGGAGAGGCTGGTAATGGAATAAAACAGTGGCGGGCGAATTTCGTGTTACGGTTCAAGGTCACTGACACTTTGGAAAAGGAGGCCAGTCATCTGCGGTATCAATCTCACGTGAGGGCACAGACGTCTTACACAAAGTGTTTTTTCATTGGATAAAGGGATCGCTTGCGGGCAGCCGAGGGTTTGTTTCCAACCCTGCGTTAAAGGAAAACAACGTGACTCCGCTTGGAAGTTATGATAAGATTTGCGATGGCAATAAAAACACCAAATTAAGTGCGGGGGGGATTATTTGTTCAACACTTTGCCAGCTAATAAACGGACCAAGCTGGTGAAATATTACGTCCTGTATCGATTTAATCAGATAAAGGTGGACGCAGGCCAGGAGCGAGGAAAGCTTCGGAACAAGGATCAAACAGGGACCCCGGTGCCAGCTGTTCTTGAACAAACCCGAGTCCACTTACACAAGCACACTCTGCACAAGAACAGACCTCCTCAACACAAAGAAAAACTCGACTTGGCTGTGCCGTAGAAACACACAATCACTTCCTCACTTCCTTCTTTCCTGTCTTGCTTCCTTTAACAAGAATTTGTGGGTTAAAAAGAAAATACACACTGGGACATAATCGTAATCAAACACAGCCACTGGGCTTCTCTCAGCAGTAAGAAAGGAGCCCCCTAACTCCTCAGACAGCACTTGCAGAGTTGCACAAGATCAAGGCCAGCACTCCACTTCCTTTTTTATTCTTCTAGGGTCTCCCTTCCTTCTCTCCTTCCTTTCAAAGCAATTAACTGTACAGTTAGCAATCTTTAACAATGCCCTCATTGTAACACAATGGTTGGCAAAACACACAAAAATAACAAATACAAGGGGCTTGGGCTGTGATCT
>NC_137917.1:8753373-8808373 GCF_963457725.1 Sprattus sprattus | reverse complement strand
ATACAGCTAGCCTGGATACCAGCCTGAACTCCGCCCACAAAATTTTTGGTGTGGGAGATTCAGTCTGGAGTCGAGCTAGTTGGGAGGGTTTAAACGGCCCCGAAAAGGGATCTGACCATTCAAATTGCAAGGGCGGGCTTTATACGTTGATGGACAGACATAGATAGAATACCGGTATACATCGAACAAAGATGGCGCCGTCTCGGGAGCTTAGTGGGACATATTTGATATGATTTAAGGTATCTACACGACTTTTTTTATGTCTACATTGACTCGGTTAGTTGTGTATACGCAACACCAATGTTGCCTAGGATTGTAGGTCTTAACTTATGCACTCTAGACCATTATTGAAAGGTTATGCTAGCAGCGTAGACAAAAAAAACATTAGAACTAATGGTAGCTTCTAGCCTTGAGTGCTAATTAAGTAACGTGAGCAGGCATATCTCAACAGATATTGACAGCGCATTCATTTTGAAAGAGGAACAGAGAAACGCGATCAAGGCATTTGTCGATTGAAAAGATGTTTTTGCCGTCCTTCCTACGGGATCAGGTAAAAGTTTAATCTATCAGATGGTAATAATACTACGTTGCTCTGATTGGTTCTAGGTATCCAATTCAGCGAAGAGGAATTTTCTTTCCTGGTTCGTTGAAACACGCCCCATAATCACAGCCCAGTGGTCCGGTCTCAGACTCATATTCTGACTAGAATTATGAGTATGACATCGTCAGGCTAAAATACAGCAGTACTGTGCTAAATAATTGGTTATATAATGGGTCATCAGAGATGGTTAATTGGACACCGTTGTTCGTGCCGGTGGTCCGGCTCTGCCTCAGTGGACCCATTCAGAAAGTTCTGGTTCTGGAACAGTGTGGCCAGAGCAGGGGCCGGAGGCCTGGCATCGCTTGAGTCACGAAAGCCCCGTAGCTGAAGACGCGACCGGACAAGAGCGAGCGTGCAGGACGGAGTGACATGCTACAATGTTAACTCTTCTCCTGTGTGCAGGCCTCCTGTTTGACGTCACGGACATGGAGTGAATTTGTGCCCCGTGACGGGGGAATCTGATATAATTTGTGACCGGGTCGCGTCCCGATCATCACTCAGCCTTCAGAGCCTCCTTAATAGTCCTTGAGAGACGATAGGTCCTGTCTGTCAGCGGACAGAAGGGTGCATTGAGACAGGTACCACATTCCACAGGTGATCTGCAAGGGCACAAGACAGAGGAAGGATAGATAGAACAGACAGACATGTAACAGAATAAGGACAGTCTGCATTTGGAATTGCATAATATTTAGTTAAGTGGTTAGTTATGCCTGCTGGGCAATGTAATTAGTCTACAATGAAGACTCTCTAGTTGTCCAGTTGTCCAGGTCCCCCGCCCCGCCCCCCCCCCCCCCCCCCCCCCTTGAGATCTGCCAGTGGGTCAGTGGGGACAGCTGCTGAGGGGGGTATTAAGGGCAGTTAGTCACAGTGATGGAGTGGATTAGTTCGGCCTGGCAAGGTCACCCCGGTTAATCTACAGAGGGAAGTTTTGGATCAGAAGCCAGTGGATCCAGCAATTAGCATTCTGCACAAAGTGCAGACAGCAGCACAAAGCAGTGGACACGCACCCACACACACTCACTCACTCTCTCTCACTCTCTCACTCTCTCACACCCACACACACTCACTCACTCTCTCTCACTCTCTCACTCTCTCACACACACGCACACACACACACTCACTCACTCTCTCTCACCCTCTCACTCTCTCACACACACGCACACACACACACTCACTCTCTCTCACTCACACACACATGCACTCACTCTTGCTCTTTTTCTCTCACTCACTCTCGCACACACACTTACTCACACACACACTCTCTCTCACTTTCACACACTCACTCTCTCTCTTACTCTCACACACACACACTCACTCTCTCTCTCTCTCTCGCTCTCACACACACACACGCACTCTCTTTCTTTCACAGACACACACACACACACACACACTCTCACACACACACGCACTCTCTCCCTCACACACACACTTTGTCTGTCTCTCTCTCTCTCTCTCTTGTAGACACACACACACATACACTCACTCACACACTCTCTCTCTCTCTCTCTCTCACACAGACATAAACACACACACACACACACACACACACACACACACACACACAAACACTGACTCTCTCTCTCACACACACACACACACACACACATACACACACACACTCTCTCTCTCTCGAACACACAAACACATATACACACACACACAAAGCCCCGCTTGCTGGGTGTGTGCAGACACCATGATAAAAGTCAGCTTACTCTGATGGCCATGTCACAGCTAAGGTGGCCAGGTGTCCTGCATTGCATCATTGTCAGAAATAAGAACACATGGAAGCACTAACCTGGCTCATACAACTTTAAAAACAAATTTAAAGGCTGGCTTTCATCCAATGGCTGAGAAGAGAGCATTGAAGGCATTCATCAAGAGGCTGTGGGGGCTGTCAGTCAGCCTGTGCAGACTTTGGGCCGGTGAACTCTGTTATGTAACAAAAAAAAACACAAACAGTCAGATGGTAAAAAGCTACCAGGCAACATCACGGTGAGCTGTGGAGTTGACTACAAGACAAAGTGTTGACAAGCCGAAAGGCATAATACAAAGTTTTTCAGTAACTCTCAGTGTTGGTAACATGTTACACATTGTCCCACACAAACTTACTACTTGTCCCACATTTGGTCTCTTTGTATCTGGTGGTCACTCCAGTCAGGGCTGCAGTCTGACAGTCTGCTTTGCCAACACTGCCCCCACTGGTGGAAATGACAAACGACAATGAGATGAGTGTTTTTTTTCCCCCTCTCCAACCACCTGCTGCTCCATCATGACATTACAGTAAGTGTCCACAACCACATGCAAGCATTAGCCTGTGAAATTTGTGATGATTGCTTTAACATGCGTACGGTTTTCTGTTCAACAGCAGGTAGGCTCTCAGGAATGCCTCTCATCCGTTCACTCCTGCCAAACCATAAAACCTGGCATTCAGGAAAATAAACGTGTCGACTGAGGTGTCAGTTCGCCTGGTCTGACTGCACTGTAGCTTTATACGTTGGATTCACATTGCTTTCATCATCACTAAATTAAGAGTCGCAAGTGTCCTCTTCAAAGGGCCAGGTTAAGAACACAATGGGCCCTGGGGCTACATCAAATCATCAAATCATCAAATCGTTAAATCAAAGGGCCATCCAGGAAATGCACCTATTTGCAACCACAATGAAAAGACACCATCATCATGACTATGCCATCTTTGACACAACACATGCACACCTCTTGTTGGGCTCCTACTAATGAACTCACACAGTACTTCACAGCATGCCAACCCGATTTCCCTTTTGTTTGTTAATAAAGAAATATTTGCAGACTGACACGCATGCCTCTTATTTCAGATTGATGGAAGGCTTTGCCGACGACTTGTCAGATAGAACACGTTGGATAGTTTGACAGGTAGGACAGCCAATTTTTCAGTCTGAGAGAATTCTCTATTCTGACATGCAGCGATTGATACCTGACACCACAGAGATCAGATTTTGTATTTGTATTTGTATCGTGGTGTTATCAATTCCCAATACCAAGTAAGAGTACAGAGAAGTGGGCATTTACATTGATCCAATAAAAGCCAACTTCTTCTCTCAACCAGGGCCCTGCCAGCCTGTGCTTAAGCCCTGCCTAGCCCCACTGTAGGTTATCTAGCCCTGCCTCTTTAACGCTTTTTTGTAAGCTCTCCAAACCTTTGTTTTTACTTGTGAGTTTTCAATGCAGTACAAAAGCTGTTTGTTTCAATACACTGAAGTTGAGACATATTTGTTCTAGTCTAAGGTCTTGAGAATTACAAATTACTGTTTGTATGCCACTGCTGTATGGCTGATCAGCTATTAATGCACTTCAGCAAGCTTTTGGTACGAAAACAATTAGGTCATCTGCAAATCAGTTGTTGCAAATTTTGACATGTTGTAAACGTAGATATGGGATAACTTCCACTTATCTTTACTGTATTTAGAAATACATCTCAGATATTAATAGTAGTTGGTGGTTTTCAGTCATGACTTGGCTGGAAAATGAGTTTGGGCTGTTATGGGCTTAGACGTGTTGCAGGTGACTAAGTCAGATGATTAAGTATTTCAGTGGGGTAGTCATTTATATTTTAAGTTAGACATTTTTAATTTATTATTACCGTTGGTGGAAATGTGCCAAATATGATTTTAATTCATGATGTATAATCTATTCTATGGAATAAGCCATTGTGAGCTGAATGTATTTCACCTTTCAACTGCTGTTACTGGTCAATGTCACCGAAGAAACACCAGCCTTCGTGGAACGTTGTATGGAACAGAACACGACCATAAATAAACACGGCGGTAGACCACAGTTGGCTACGGTGGACACACTGTGGAGATAGCAGATGTGAACACACACATGGGCGTGTGAGGTCAGCTCTTGGAAACCAGACAGGAAATACCCAGGCTGCTACATCCTCTCAAATGGACATGGCAGCCTATTTCAGACGAAACCGACAGTTTTGATGCAGAGTAGATATAGAGCTTCTGTCATGAATGAGATGGGCTGTCTTATGCCCTGTGCTGAGTAAGTGTCAAGTCAAGTCAAGTCAGTTTTACTGCAAGTCTGTATTTCTTCATAAACATGGGAATAAAATCACCTTTCTTGAGGACCACAGTGCGACGTAGAACATTAGAACAGAACATACAAATAACATATGATATTATATGATATAGTGGGTGGTGACTGGGCGGATGGCTGAACCAGCATGCCTTGCCCTTGGCACTGCTGCCATGGGGATATATATGGAATACTGGCGCCATCTGAGATGCCTCGTTCCTGTTCCTCCTCTTTCACATTGCCTTGATGTTTGGAATGATATTTTTGCTCCAGTGGTTCAGTTTCGCTTCCACCGACAGCACAGCGCTGACCTATTTTGTCCACCTTTCCACTCTGATACTTTCCAGGGAAAAGAGAAACAGGGAAGTGGTGGCGTAAAAGACCCATTACAAGCTATGTGAGTCGGAAAAGAAGCGGTTCTCTTTATTTCTGGAGCTTGCGTTTGCAGAGTCAATGATGGCGTGAAAGAGAGAGATGGAGGGAGGAAGTGTGACACACCAAGGGAGAGAAGTCATTGACAGAGAGAGAGAGAGAGAGAGAGAGCGGCTACGTGATAAAGTGCAGGGAGACATTTCTTAATTCCAGTTCAGTCTCGGTTCTCTGGCTTCCCCTCCCTTGTCACGTCTCTCTTTTTCTTCAGTGTGTCGTGATGAGAAAGAGCAACAAAGGGCAAAGTGTTACGTTTCTGTGATGAGAAGTGTGGAGGGGTTTAATCAATGGGGGCCATAGGCTCCCTCTTTGGAGCCTGCACGTGAGGCTGGACACCACAGCCTGGCCTCTGTGTGTGTGTGTGTGTGTGTGTGTGTGTGTGTGTGTGTGTGTGTGTGTGTGTGTGTGTGTGTGTGTGTGTGTCTGTGTGTGTGTTTGTGTGTGTGTGTGAGAGAGAGAGAGAGAAAGAGATAGAGAGAGACTGGATGCATGCGTGCGTGTTTGTTTCCCCCTTTAAAGTATCTCCACACAAGCCGTCCAGGCACACAGACACTGCCATTGATTTGATGGTCCGTCTATCTTTAAACACAATGGAATCGCAAAGTCACATGCGTTCAAAGGCTCTGTGGAACGGCGTGCCGATGCCAAGCCTCAGTGGCCCAGCGACAATCAGCTCCTTTATGTCTGTCATCAGCAGCCCAGGGGAAGATCAGGCCCCAGGCCCATTCAGCAGCACAAAGCGTTTCACAAAAAGTACCGCTCAGGCAAATAATGCTCCGCTCTCTTTTCTCAAAAAGTCCCGCTCCGGCAAATAATGCTCCTCTCTCCCATCCCACAGAGGCCTGCTCCATATTCCAGCTTCGCACCAGAGTCATTGTTAGTTTCAGGAGTTTGGGGTGTTCAAAGAAAAGTCCTTAAAAGTCAATTTATTAATGTCCATGAACATCCTTGATGGCACTAAATTATCCCCGCGGTAGCCCCATGGTTACTGACATTTTGTGTAGACACTGAATGATAAGAATCATAAGCATTTCTTAAAAGCAGGTTTCCATGAATTCAGAAAGCAAAGTTACAGTAACTGAAAATAATTGGGAGCCTTGAATGTTTGCAAAAAAAATCACCTGTCAGTCTGTCAAAAGTGTGTAGTTTGCTCACCTGTGTGCTCAGAGTGCCCGGATTATATTCGCCAGCTACATTAACAAACAAAAAAAAAAATGCAAAAAAGTTTCTTTTTTGGCAATCAATGAATTCACTGACCCTGAAAGGTTGACCCCATTTTGAGTATGCTAGATGAAGTACGTAGGTAGGTAAGGAAGTAGGTAAGTAGGTAGACTTTTTTGAACAGGCATTAATAGTAGATATCCAAGTAAAGAGGAGACACATCTCTGCCTCTCACAATGCTGAGCGAAGCACGTGGAGTATGGCTGAAATGAGCTCTTTCTCAGATTGGGCAAGTCTTTGGCTCTGAGAGGGAACCGCTGCCCCCTGTGGGCCTGTGCAATCACAGGCCCACAGGGGACCCTTTTTCATTTCACAACTTGCTTAATTATGTAATCCACAAGTTTCAGGAGGGATGACAAGGGGTGAGGAGAAGAAACACATGACCTTTGACCCCTGCTGCTGCTGCAACGCCTCTAGCGCTGGCTAGAGTTAGCTCTGCTTCCTGGAGGGAGCTGAGGTGGGCTAAATGGAAAAATGTGTCTGCGCAGGGTTCCCCTTTTAAGCCTCCATGAGAGGACAGAGGGAACATCTGCGGACGATTGTCCGTGGGGGCAGAGGTGCCTCGGTACAGTCTGGCCTCCAGCTTTACGGTGTAGTAAAGGCTCAGACTCTCTCGGCAGGGCTACTCAGCCTGAGGGGGTGTGCTGGGGGGCCAGGGGGTCATCGGTGGTGAAGGTAGACGGCTATGGTATGGTGAAGTGTGGGTGGCTATGGTGTGGGGTGGTGTAAGCGGCTATGGTATGGTTTGGTGTGGTGAAGGATGGTGGCTATGGTATGGTGTAGGTGGCTATGGTATGGTTTGGTGGTATGGTTTGGTTTGGTGAAGGTAGGCAGCTATAGTATGGTGTGGTGTGGTGAAGGTAGGCGGCTATATTATGGTCTGGTGTAGGCAGCTATGGTATGGTGTGGTGAAGGTAGGCGACTATGATAAGGTGTGGTGTTTGTCACATCAACGTACAGCCACGGGAAGGTGCAGGGCTGCATCTGCGCAGTCACCTCATGATGTCACTTCCTGTTGAGATCAGAGGTCTCACTCTGATGGTGTGCAAACTGAGGGGCAGGATGGAGGAGAAAAAAAAGTCATCAACGTCTCGCTAGTCAGTGTGTGACTGAGAGTCTGTGCTGTGAGTGTGTGTCTCTGGACTCCCCAGATGTGTGTCTCTGGACTCCCCAGCTGTGTTCACTTTGGGAGTTTATTTCAGTGTAAAGCAGGGGAAGGCAGAAACCTGGAAAGCCAATGAAAAATACCATTTCTGGGAGGCAAGTCTGGGAGCCTGAACCAGCCAGAGGCACTTTGTTCAAGAGTGCATCTTTAGAGCATCTTGAGGTTGCCTGTGAGAGTCTAAACACATACACACACACAGACACACACACACACACACACACACGCACGCATGCACGCACACATGCATACACACACACAGAAACCTAGCGTCCGGATGCCCATGGGCATTGGCGATGTATATCTAAGAGTACAGCAAGTCCCAGGCTAGCTGGTCCCTGCCGGGTGGAGTCAGGCGTGAGTGATCTCAGCTGGCAGAGTGCGGCTGACCTCCGATGACCCCCGGCTGACCCTTAAGCGGGCCGTGGGAAAGACGTGGGTGGACATGGGCCGCTTTCCCCTGGGGCCACTCAGGGCGGTGGGCCAACGAGAGGCCTCTCAACCGGACCCCAGCGCTCACACTCTCACTCTCTTCAGCTACCTCTCTTCCTCTCTCTCTCTCGCTACCTCTTTATGTCTCTCACGCTCTCTTTCTCTCCTTCTCCCTCTCTCCCTGCACCTCTGTTTCTCTGTCGACCTTTTGCACTACCTCCATTTCTCTCTCACTCTCTCGCTCTACCTCAGGGGCTACCTGCTCTTAATTGATGATGGACTGAAGGTCTAATTATTATCTTCCATCCTTACCACCTTCAACTGCCACTTACGTAAAAAGAACCTCAGGACTTGTCTGCCAAACCTGGTCTGGGATTCTCTATGGTGCACAATGTTGGGCGAAGATCTCTACATCTCCTCCTGGAATCTGCCGTGTCAGACCTTTCAAAACCCAAATACGAAATGGCCATGCTTATGAGTCCTCCTTCTGCATTCTGCTTTTGATGTTGATTGCTGAAGAGCTCCTTGATGTGTGTCTATTATAGTCGCTCGTTTTTACAAACCAGAGAGACCTCACACACTGCTGTTCAGTTCATCTGCTTGTTAGAGAGTGAATGACAATAAAGTAATTTAAGATGACGAAGAGAGAAGCATGATAAATATTACACTGTCCCTCATTCAAGCATCAAATCCTTGTTACAAAGGCCGAATGGTGTGTTAAAGGCAGTCATCAAAGCAAAAGCTTGTACATGGGAAGAAAAATGTCTGACTATTGTTCAAAGATTAAATTAGGAACTCATTAATGGTGTTCATCTTCCCTCAGTAGTCTCCAGGCTGCTTGGGCTTTAAACAACCCCTTGCTCAGCAGTGAAGTCAGATGTGGAGGTTACTGTAGGGCACCACTCTTCTGCAGCACTGCGATCTTGACCACTCCCCAACAGACGTCTCTGGGCAGCATCACAGCTCCAGTCAGTCACTAGGGGTGGTAGAAAGCCAGGCTTCAATCTTACAAACAGACCGGGAGGGGGGATAGAAGAGACACAAATCCCTTGAATCAGGATTTCACTTAATGTCTTCCCAGCATGTTTTCCGAGGCTACTTACACGGCCTTGACTGACCTTGTGTCTCCATAGCTACATTGATCCATTTAGCAGCCATTTTCCCAATGTGATTTACACTAGAGGTAAGGCCCACATTTAAACAGTACATGAGCTTCCAAAGAATCAAACCCCATTATCTTGGTGTTCTCAGACCCAAAGGTCTACCAGTTGGACCATGGCAATGCAGATTGGCCTAAATATTACACCTTTAATGTGACTGTGTTTCTTTTAGCAGTACAGTGTGTATGGTATGGAGGACTTTTGCGACATTACTTTAATTATATGTTTTAATCTATTCATCAATATCCATCAATCATCATCAAATCCATAAATATATTGTCCAATAAACACATCAATAATTAAATACATCAATGAATCTTTCAATTTATTGGTACTTAACTTATTTCAATTTATATTTCAGGATTGATTGGCACATTCAATGAAGGATATATTTGGAGATTTATTGAAGGATAAATTGAAAATTTGTTAGATAATATTAAATAAGGTAGATCTTAGATGTCTTCCAAAAAGCATCTGTGGAACACTGAAGCTGTGTTATTTTACTAACACATCCACATCCCATTACAAGACACAGTGCTGAAATTCAGTCAGATTTGCCACATTCATCATGTTGGCCCTGATCAGGCTTCATCAGAATCCTTAAAAGGTGCAGCCATTCGAAATTATCATTCAAATTCTGTGAAATGCTCCTCTGTGTCTGTTCTTTGTGTGCGTTCAAAAAGAAACTCTGCACACACGCCTTCATCTCTGGGTTGCCTTCCTCTGTCCTCCCTTCGTGTTGCAGCTCCTTCCCTCTTTGAGCGAGGGCACTATTGGTCACCCTGACATGAATTAGTCAATTTAATCTTATCAGTGTTTTGACTGTTGGATCCGTGATAAGCAGTGGACGATAATCCCCTTGATGTGAACTTCTACACCAAATGTGATACACTGGCAACACAGCTGAAGTGAACACGCGCCTAAAGCATGACTGCAATTACTTTACAGTCCGTGTGAACAAATGCGTGAACATTATCTACATGAAAATGTAATCTGATACACACGTCATACAAAAGCTTGAGCCGTCCCCTGGTCTACAGTGCTGATAAAACACATAGACTGTTTTGCCGCCAAATCTGTGCAGAGAAAAAACTATTCTATGCAGAACAGTTGACCTCTCTGCCTGAGGACAGGAGTGCAAATCTGAATACATTAAGTGATATTATTCGTACGTGCAGCATGCAAGGTGATAACCGTCCATGGCATACTGTACTGCCACCCAGTGGTGACCAGATGCACTAAAGGGCAAATCGGTGCTCTTCAAAGGAGCCAGAGCTAAAAGAAGTGTGCCAAGTTGTTAAGTAAACTATAAATTCCAGTTCAGCCCTGCCTCTTATCACAGGTCTCTCCTTCAGGCTTCGTTTTTGAGACAGTAAAAGCTTTGCTGTGACATAACATCAATTATAAGTGGGTAAAGTTAGAACATATTGTAATTTGAGTTAAGGCAGTACTTTGTGCACAATACATTTTGAAAGAACAAAGCAACATTCTCAAACACAAGAGCACTGGCACTTTCTTTTATTGTTTCATATCAGACATTAGAAGGAATTATAAAAAATCAAAACTGTGCATAATAAAAGTGCAAAAATCTTCAGGGGCAGAATTTTGTTCCTGAAAAGTCAAGTACATTTTCCCATCTTTTTAGGCGTAGCACAAATAAGATTCCTTGTGAAGGAAACAAAATTGGAATCTGTTTCTTTCTCAGGTGAAAAAGTGATGCTCTCCTTTCGGTTGGCTGTGCTTCAACGACGACATTCTGTACTTCCTCCGGACGTTGGGATATCTTCCCGCTCCTTCGGTTAGCTTGTGGTGTGTGACTGGATAGACATACCACATGACCACTCCGGAGGGGTTGATGGAGACCGTAAAGGGCGTAGTGTGTGATGGCAGAGACAACACCTCCCCAGTGAACACATCATACACCTGCAACAGAACACACACACACACATTACTTAGAAAATAGCTCAAGTTACATGTTACCAGACACAGAGTCCACTGACTAAAAGCTCAGTCCAGTCATTTTCATATCAACAGGACAATCACTTCAGCCCAAACAGACGATCTCCACTGACAATCAACAGCAAATCAACTTATAAATCCATAACAACGGCCCCTCTTCTGCATGCAATAGGATCCTTAAACACTGATGGTAAATATGCATCAGAGGTGGAACGGTATGTATAAAGAAGAGGAGATGGATAAGGATGAGCTGTACAGACATCATAGAGGCCTGCGGTGTAGTTGAGTCTGTCCAGGCTGCTCTGGTAGCGATAGGGCATGTCTGTGCGACGGCTGAAGAACACCAGAGCACTGGCCGAGTTAGTCAGAGGACGCCAGAACACCTCGATACGACTCTTCTCCTGATGTATGAGAGAGAGAGAGAGAGAAGAGAAGAGAATGAGAAGATTCATGGAAGCAGTCAGATAAAGAGACACAAAAGGAACAAGAGAAAAAGGGACATAGGCAGACTAGTCGTCTGCTTCCTGCTGCCCATTCCCACCTCCCAATAGCACTAACTCTAAGTTATACTACACATTGCATCACACACACACACTTTGACTGCATGCCTACCTACACATTTCTCTGCTAAGGTCTACTATTGCAATCAGCTCATTCTATTCATAGGAGCCCTATGAGTACATGAAGATCCTCAATATGTTGAGTATGCTGGCATTACACTCTTACCTTAGCATCTCCCTTTCTATACTCTGCAACCAGCATGTGTGCCTGATGTACCCGATGCCTCATGCATGCCAATATGTTAGAAGTATTTGTTTGATTCTATGTCTGAAAAACGTGTTTTTCCTTGCCACTATGGCCTTGTGCTTGCTAAGGGGTTTCAGGCCTTGAGCTCTGTAAAGTGCTTTGAGATAATATATTGTATAAATGGAGCTATATAAATTAATAAAATGTAATTGAAAATGTAGCATTCACAGCTTCAAATTAAGAGGATAAAATGTAGCATTTATAGCTTCAAATTAAGAGGATCAAATGTAGCATTCATAGCTTCAAATTAAGAGGATTTAAAGATCTATGTGCTTGGAGCCGAGCAAAAACAAGCAAACAGAAATGTCTCACCCTTGCATAGAACTACAACTACTCTGTAAATAAACATAAGTTCTGCTGGCCATAATCACATTATCTTTGCAAATGCATAAGGGGCTTTCAGGTGAGATTACCTGAAGCAGGCGTCTGCCCTGGATACCTAAGGGGTCCTGGCTGATGGCTATGATGGCCTTGTTCTGCAGAATATTCCGGGCCTCGCTGGTCAGCGTCCGCAGGTCGTTTGACATGATTAGCGGGGCAGCCATGATGGTCCAAAGAGCCATCTGAGAACGGGATTGGTCAGGGCTGAGGCCAAAGTTGCCAATGATCAGCTGAGGACGAGATGAGACGAGACAAGTTCATCAGCCATACTCACTTACTTAGTATTAAGTATACTGAACAGAAGAGAGAGGAGGAGAGGAGAACCAGAAGAGATGAGAGGAAGAGAATGAAAGGAGGAAAGGAAACAAGGAGAGAAAAAGAGGAAGAAAGAGTATCAGTGTAGAAAGGGAGAGAGGATAACGGCAAAGGAAAACAAACAAAACAAAAAAGACAAATTCCTTGTATGTGAAAACCGCCTTGGCAATAAAACAATTTCTGATTCTAATCAGAACCAACCATGTCGGGGTCGTTCCAGTGTCCTGGTCCGGCCACAGGCTGCAGCTGGTTCTGGTTGCTGAAGAACCAGTCGGCAATGCTGAGCACACTCGTCCACGAGTCCTGAACGTCGTCGTAGTTACGCCACAGGTTGCAGATTTCCCCAAGGAGTGTGTAGTTAATCTAACAATGGGAGGATAAATTGAGGAAGAGTTCACAGCAGCAAGAGTTCAACTGGCCCCATCTCTGCATCTTGATTACTCAGATACGCAGCACTGTATTCTAATCGAGTTTAAGATTCTGGATGCTAGAACTTAAGCTTAAAACATAACAGCTGGTGTTTTATGAGTCTAATGGTAAATTCACATCAACCTGGTAGTGGCTTACATTTGGAGGAAGTCCCCCTTGATAGGCTGGCCAGCTGCATGAGTAACCAATGTAGCGTCCTGTTGCATTCAGAGCCTTTGACATGAGTGGGTACCCTGAATTAAATGCAATAAATACAATGTATCAACCAAATTGTAATAAAATTATTCAAAAATAGTAATCACAAATTATGTTAATACGAATTTGAGTGAAATACACATCTTTGTTAAATTTGTCAACCTGGGGATCATAAAATATTTCCAACATGAACTCTGACCTTTCTCTTGTTCCTTTGGGCTTGAGTAGCAGCCGTCAAATTTCAGGAAGTCCACTTTCCAGTCAGCAAAAGTCTGTGCGTCAGTCTCAATCTTGTCGAGGGTGGTGCCAGGGTAGCCCCCACAGGTGTGTGTGCCAAAATCGGCATAGATGCCCAGCTTAAGCTCCCGCTCATGGAGGTACCGCGCCAGCTTGGCAATCCCTCCTGGAAACCTACAAAATACCACAAAACCAGGAAGAGACGCCGGAAAGTCAGGCAAGTGACAAACACAAGGCTACAGTCCAAACCCCTCATTCCCTCTCCTTAAAAAGACAAAACACCAATAAAGTTATATTTCTGGGCCACATTGAGATCACATTCAACATTAGCAACTCATCTTTCTACCTGAACGTGGAAGAATGGCAGACAGTACTCATACAAAACTGGAGTATTTACATCAGATATAAACATAAACCAGAAAGGTCCAAGTTTAGCTAATGTAATGAAAGCTACGGATCTTAGGCTGGATGTTGGAAGCCTAGTCTATGGGGCTAAGAGATAACGCAAGCCAGCATTGAAGTTAGTGAGTATGCGATTAACTTTCAGAAAGTGCTGCTTAACTACTTAAGACATAATTAACACAAAGCGTCCGCTGGAAGGCTAGCCTACGCATTAGTCTCCTCTATTTCAGGTGTAACTCAGTCCACCCATTTAACATATCTTGGTAAAAAGGTCGAAAATATGATAATTTAGCCTAAACCAAATATCTTAAAGTGACAACACACCATTAATCAGTACATCACACAGCATCATGCTGGCGTAATATATTAATTATTCTAAGAGATTCACATTATTATTAATAAATATAACTATTATAATATTCCGCCAAGGGAACCCAAATGACCAGCAGCAGCCCTGACCACAATCTTAACGTCCTCCCAAAAAGTGAAAGTATGACTGACTCCTCTTTAAAACTCTTACAAACCATGTTACTAACACCACTACACTAATGTAGCAATGTGCAATATCTCACTCCTAGATCATATTTCTATCCTTGGTCACAATGCCACGTGACGCATAGCCTGGAGAGTCACCTGTGTGGATCGGGCTGCAGTCGGCCATCTTTGTCCCGCTGCATGGAGGTCCAGCAGTCGTCGATCATGACATGGTCGTAGCCCAGCTCTCTCCAGCCGTCCTCCGCCAGCCTGTCGGCCATGTCCATGAAGAGAGCCTCACTGGGAACACACACACACAGATGAGAGGGGACCAACTGACTCAATGCCTAAAGAGTTAGGTTAACATTTGCAGATACACTGGGTATCTGTGGGTAGGGGTGTAAACAAACTCGAAGACTTTTATTTACACTCAAGGCATACATCAACATGATCATGCCGTAATGCCCATCAGCTGACAATATCAATACGTTGAATCCAAATTAAGTTGAGAAGAGCTGATTTTTTTACATATCCCACAACAACTACTGAACCATTATTGCCTGTGATGCTCTCCCCATGCCTCAGTGATCTATCTCTGTATACCTGATGCAGTTCTTGGGGTCATTTTCACAGTCCACATTACAGCGGAAGCGCTCCCAGGCCATCCAGCCCATAGGAGGGGTCCTCATCAACCCATTATCCAGTGCTGAGGTGGCTGCAGCGAATGCCAGCAAGAAAATCCCAGGTGAGACTTTCATCTCTGTTGGGGGGAAACAGCTTTATGTCAGTGTGCCATAACTTCACGTTATTCATGTTTCACATGGATAACATTTGTACAAACCAGGCTAAGTAAACAGCTTAACCGTCATCAGCAAATCTCAATAGAGACTTAAGAATGTATAACCCAAACTGTGGTGTACGTCATAAACTACATTACACAAGGTGGGCTACCGTATATTGGCATCACAACACGTCAGCTAGTAGGCTACGGCCAAGGTGCACTCGGAAAAACCCAAACAACTAGTGCGTGCATGACATTACAGAAGACACACAGGACAAGCTTGTATCCTGTTACTTTTGTAGTCACACAGACGGAAACTCGACTTTGACACTTACCTCCTTACCTGAGCGCCTCGTATTTTTCCGGTCTGGTCAGCATGCACTTCAATCACATGACTTATTTTCGGTGGTCACATGATCACAACTGGGAAGTGCAGATTTTCAGTACTACAGATTTTCAGCCTCCATTTGTATTTCGTGTTATATTTACACTTAATTCATAATTTAGTGTGTTTACTATATTTACTGGTTTGTTGGATATATCGATTTATCCACATTCCTCATCATACCGTAACTAGCAGAGGTCGAAATACGTTGTAGAGAAATCCTAACTGTCCACAAGGTGGTGCTGTGCAACATCTTATTTACCCCTCAGCACTGCAGCTTACCTCAGTGACATACGAATCACTTGGTTGATTCTGCAAAAGTTCACAACATACATCTCTTTTACCTTTAGACAATTTATTGAAGTTCGGATACTCCTGTGAATTAAAATGGTCTGCCAAGTTACAGACTGAATCCGTTGTAATGTTCATCTCCCCGTATACCCCAAATTCATTGTGATATTGTAGAACTTGTTGGCATTAAATCAGTAAAATAGTTCAGACTAGTTACAAAACCCAAGCACACTGTACTTAATTGTCTTTTAAAGTGTGCTCTGGGCATGTACAGTATCTCTCTCACACACACACACACACACACACATATGTAAAGTCACTCATTCGTGGCAAGCGCGTTTCAGACACCTGCAGCTGCTCTGCTCCTCTGTGGCGGATCTGAGAGGCCTCGGGGGGACTTGCCTTGATTTGCATGGACAGAGATAGCAGCTCCGCAGAGGAGTGACTCGCTGAAAATCTCAGTGAGGGATGTTTCCGTGAAAACGAAACTGCAACACGCATGCAAATCTAATCGAAAAACGGGCACAGGATTCTTCTTTCTCATAATTCACAATACTGACTTGAAATTTACATTTCAAGAATGTGATAGTGTTTTAAATATTCAATACAGTTTTATTTATTTACATTCTAGGCGTCTCATTTTCTGTAGCCTGAATAAATTAAGTGATTCATCAAATAGGCTACGTAAATCATTTTGTGCCTGTTCATATTTCTGTTTGTCCAAACTAATCCGCCATGTTGTTTTACTTAATCTGAATACCACTTGTAGCCTATGCACTGACTGAATTGAATGACTGACTGAGTTACTTTTTGACGTTTTGGCTTGAGAAACTGTAGGCTATAGCAGAAATGCACAGCCCCATTGTACTCTAATTCCACATAGGGTTGTTCATTTTTACAACAAGAGTTGATCAAATGAATACATGTTACAGGTTTCAATAAAAAGCACTTTAAAAACACTGATTAGAGATCAAATTAAAATAGATGTGTCATCAGTGGACTGATAATGGATGGAGAGTGCTTTATCCTAAATGTGTAGGATAAGATGAAGATGATAACATAACTACCATATCTGCACAGGAATGGTACTAATGAAAAGGCACCTGCCAAACATCCTTTATCCACAAAGATAAAAACCCTAATACTAGATAGTGGTAAAATTCTGCTGTATTGAAAATATCATAAAAAGTATCTGATTCTGAGAAACATGCATTTTGAAAGAACACTAAATGAAGGAAAGAAAGAAAGAAAAGAAAATATAAGCCAATGGACAATGCTTTACTTTTGCAGGAAAGATTTACTGGAATAGTTGAGTCTAAAAGCTACAATGACCATGAAAACAAAATTAAATCATAATGAGAATGTACTTTCTTTCATGCACTTTATTCTGAAACACAAAAGTTAACATGAAAGCAAAGTAAGTGCAGAGAAATCTTTACCAGTCATTTGCATACATGTTCACCTCTTGTGTCTTTATAACAGTCCTCCTCTACACACAGACATGCGACACACACACGACACACACACACGACACACACACATCTTCTCCTCTCAGATAGGTGACAGGTTCATCAGAGCTATGGCACCGAGCATGAGCCCTACATTTCCCATAATATCTCTTTTAACTCTCTGGATTGGAGGTAAGAATAATCATTTAAATCGATGATCAGTTATAAAATAGAAATTATTCTATCACAATAATGTACTACTTTTAACCATAAGACATTTTTAAACCTACGGTGCTTTTTTCATTTGAGAATCCTTCTTTTCTGGGTAAACCAGGCTCTGTGGGGATCATCACAGTGGATCAGTCTCCTGCAGTCATCCATGCCCAGCCTCAGGGCACTGTGCAGATTCTGTGTCGAGCCTCACAAGATATTGGCAATGATATGGAGCTGTACCAGTTTAAACCTGGACAAGCACCGAAACACCTCATTCATGATAGTGTCCATCTGATGTCAGGCACCCCAGAGCGTTTCAGTGGCTCCTACAGTGGGGCTCTGACCACCTTCACCATCAGTGGAGTTCAGATAGAAGATGAGGCTGAGTATCACTGTGCACACAGTGAAGAGTGGCCAGTCACACAGTGAAATATCACCGTACAAAAACCTCCTGCTCCTCTCTCTGCTTCACTGCCCATGACAGTTTACCCATGAGTAAAGCACATACAAGATCCTGACAGCTGCACCAAAACTAACCTAAATGTACCACCACTACTCAGAAATATGCAGCAGGAAGACTACTAAATTAAATATGATTGACATGCTTATTGTTGACCATCCCGTTCCAATGTAGAACATTTTGAGAAAATGTTTTGTATGTCCCACACACATCATTGTCCGTGTTTATTTAAATTTGATATGGTGATCATATTGGTTATACATGTCCCTGATTATTAGATTTATAGTGTGCATTCAAACACTATGAATATATGTATCCTGATAGAGATGAAGTACATAATAAGTTTAATGAGGAAATGGACAGAAACATCATATCACTCATAATATCACACACACACACACTCACACACACATGTGAAGAGCAAAAATCCAACACCTGATAAATGTTTGTGAGATGTTGTCTGAATCATTTGTCTGCAGTCTACAGAATCACCAACCTCTAATACATCATTATTAACATGTTGAATTACTTCTCTGTATTTGTCCGCACTAGAGTCATTTGATGACATGATGTTCATTTGCATGCATATTCACCTCTTGGGTCTTTATAACTGTCCTCCTCTAGACACACACACACGACACACACACAACACACACACACGACACATAGCTTCTCCTCTCAGACAGGTAATAGGTTTATCAGAGCTATGGCACAGAGCATGAGCCCTACTTTTCCCATCATATCTCTTTTAACTCTCTGGATTGGAGGTAAGAATAATCATTTACATCAATGATCATTTATAAAATAGAAAAGATTGTATAATAACACATTTTTAAACCTACGGTGCTTTTTTCATTTGAGAATCCTTCTTTCTTGGGTCAACCAGGTTCTGTGGGGATCATCACAGTGGATCAGTCTCCTGCAGTCATCAATGCCCAGCCTCAGGACACAGATTCTTTGTCGAGCCTCACAAGATATTGGCCATGATATGGAACTGTACCAGTTTAAACCTGGACAAACACCCAAACACCTCATTCATGACAGTGTCACCCTGATGTCAGGCATCCCGAGTCGTTTCAGTGGCTCCTACAGTGGGGCTCTGACCACCTTCACCATCAGTGGAGTTCAGATAGAAGATGAGGCTGAGTATCACTGTGCACACAGTGAAGAGTGGCCAGTCACACAGTGAAATATCACCGTACAAAAACCCCCTGCTCCTCTCTCTCTGCTTCACTGATCATGACAGTTTACCCATGAGTGAAGCACATACAATATCCTGACAGCTACACCAAAACTAACCCAGCATTACTCAGAAATATTCAGCAGGAAAACTACAAAATGAAATATGATTGGCATGCTTATTGTTAACCATCCCTTCCATTGGTTCCAATGTAGACCATTTTGGAATAAAAAAAAAGTTTTGTATGTCCCACACACATCATCACATATCATTGTAAATGTTTATTTCAACTTGATATGGTGATCATATTGGTTACCTACAGTACACGTCCCTTATTATAAGGTTTATAATGTGCATTATTAATATTTATCATCAAAATCATTTCACCCCATAATATCACAAACAAAAATCAAAGATCAAAGATCAAAAATCCAACACCTGTGTGAGATGTTGTCTTAATCATTTGTCTGCATTCTGCAGAATCACCAACCTCTAATACATCATTATTAACATGTTGAATTACTTCTATGTATTTGTCCGCACTAGAGTCATTTGATGACATGATGTTCATTTGCATGCATATTGACCTCTTGGGTCTTTATAACAGTCCTCCTCTACACAGACACACGTGAAAGAGCGGCCAGTCACACAGTGAAATATCACCGTACAAAAACCTCCTGCTCCTCTCTCTGCTTCACTGACCATGACAGTGTACCCATGAGTGAAGCACATAAAAGATCCTGACAGCTGCACCAAAACTAACCCAAATGTACCACCACTACTCAGAAATATGCAGCAGGAAGACTACAAAATGAAATATGATTGACATGCCTATTGTTAACCATTCTTGCCATTTGATCCAATGTAGAACATTTTGAAATAAAAAAGGTTTTGTATGTCCCACACACATCATCTCACATCATTGTTCATGTTTATTTCAATATGAGTGAATATAGTGATCATATTGATGACCTCCATGTCCCTGATTTAAAGGTTCAAAATGAGCATTCAAACACTATTAGTATGTATCCTTATAGAGATTTAGTATAATATGTTGATGAGGAAATGGACAGAAAAATCATATCACCTCATAATATTACACACACACACACACACACACACACACATACACATGTGAAAAGCAAACATCCTGGTAATGTTTGTGAGATGTTGTTTGAATCATTTGTCTGCAGTCTGCAGAATCACCAACCTGTAAAACATCATTATTAACACGCTGAATTACTTCTCTGTATTTATCCACACTAGAGTCAATTGATGACATGATGTTCATTTGCATGCATATTCACCTCTTGGGTCTTTATAACAGTCGTCCTCTACACACACACACACACACATGCGACACAGACACATGCGACACACACACGGTACACACACACACACAGCTTCTCCTCTCAGATAGGTGATAGGTTCATCAGAGCTATGGCACAGAGCATGGGCCCTACATTTCCCATCATATCTCTTTTAACTCTCTGGATTGGAGGTAAGAATAATCATGTACATCGATGATCAGTTATAAAATAGAAATTATTCTATCACAGTCATTTAGTATTATTATCAATAATACATTTTTAAAACCTACGGTGCTTTTCTCATTTGAGAATCCTTCTTTTCTGGGTAAACCAGGCTCTGTGGGGATCATCACAGTGGATCAGTCTCCTGCAGTCATCAATGCCCAGCCTCAGGACACTGTGCAGATTCTTTGTCGAGCCTCGCAAGATATTGGAGATGATATGGAGCTTTTTCAGTTAAAACCTGGACAAGCTCCCAAACTACTGATTGATAATAGCGAACATCGGGCCTCGAGTACTCCACAGAGGTTCAGTGGCCTTTTGAATGGTCCTCTGACCACCTTCACCATCAGCGGAGTTCAGCTGGAGGATGAAGCCGTGTACTACTGCCAGCAGAGTGAAGAGTACCCGCTCACACAGTGAAATATCACCGTACAAAAACCTCCTGCTCCTCTCTCTGCTTCACTGACCATGACAGTTTACCCATGAGTGAAGCACATACAAGATCCTGACAGCTGCACCAAAACTAACCCTTAATGTACCACCACTAATCAGAAATATGCAGCAGGAAGATTACAAAATGAAATATGATTGACATGCTTATTGTTGACCATCCCTGCTATTGGTTCCAATAAAGAACATTTTAAGAATTAAAAAAAAGTTTTGTATGTCCCACACTCATCAATTCATATCATTGTTCATGTTTATTTCAATATGATATAGTGATCATATAGGTAACCTACATGTCCCTTATTTAAAGGTTTAAAATGTGCATTCAAACACTATTAGAATTTATCCTTATAGAGATGAAGTACATAACACGTGGATGACGAAATGGACAGAAGAATCATCTCATAATATCAAAAGCACACACAGAAGAGCAAAAATCCAACACCTGTTAAATGTGTGTGAGATGATGTCTGAATCATTTGTCTGCAGTCTGCAGAATCACCAACCTCTAATACATCATTATTAACACGTTGAATTACTTCTCTGTATTTGTCCATACTAGAGTCATTTGATGACATGATGTTCATTTGCATGCATATTCACCTCTTGGGTCTTTATAACAGTCGTCCTCTACACACACACACACACACATGCGACACAGACACATGCGACACACACACGGTACACACACACACACAGCTTCTCCTCTCAGATAGGTGATAGGTTCATCAGAGCTATGGCACAGAGCATGGGCCCTACATTTCCCATCATATCTCTTTTAACTCTCTGGATTGGAGGTAAGAATAATCATGTACATCGATGATCAGTTATAAAATAGAAATTATTCTATCACAGTCATTTAGTATTATTATCAATAATACATTTTTAAAACCTACGGTGCTTTTCTCATTTGAGAATCCTTCTTTTCTGGGTAAACCAGGCTCTGTGGGGATCATCACAGTGGATCAGTCTCCTGCAGTCATCAATGCCCAGCCTCAGGACACTGTGCAGATTCTTTGTCGAGCCTCGCAAGATATTGGAGATGATATGGAGCTTTTTCAGTTAAAACCTGGACAAGCTCCCAAACTACTGATTGATAATAGCGAACATCGGGCCTCGAGTACTCCACAGAGGTTCAGTGGCCTTTTGAATGGTCCTCTGACCACCTTCACCATCAGCGGAGTTCAGCTGGAGGATGAAGCCGTGTACTACTGCCAGCAGAGTGAAGAGTACCCGCTCACACAGTGAAATATCACCGTACAAAAACCTCCTGCTCCTCTCTCTGCTTCACTGACCATGACAGTTTACCCATGAGTGAAGCACATACAAGATCCTGACAGCTGCACCAAAACTAACCCTTAATGTACCACCACTAATCAGAAATATGCAGCAGGAAGATTACAAAATGAAATATGATTGACATGCTTATTGTTGACCATCCCTGCTATTGGTTCCAATAAAGAACATTTTAAGAATTAAAAAAAAGTTTTGTATGTCCCACACTCATCAATTCATATCATTGTTCATGTTTATTTCAATATGATATAGTGATCATATAGGTAACCTACATGTCCCTTATTTAAAGGTTTAAAATGTGCATTCAAACACTATTAGAATTTATCCTTATAGAGATGAAGTACATAACACGTGGATGACGAAATGGACAGAAGAATCATCTCATAATATCAAAAGCACACACAGAAGAGCAAAAATCCAACACCTGTTAAATGTGTGTGAGATGATGTCTGAATCATTTGTCTGCAGTCTGCAGAATCACCAACCTCTAATACATCATTATTAACACGTTGAATTACTTCTCTGTATTTGTCCATACTAGAGTCATTTGATGACATGATGTTCATTTGCATGCATATTCACCTCTTGGGTCTTTATAATAGTCGTCCTCTACACACTCACACACACACACACACACACACACAGCTTCTCCTCTCAGACAGGTAACAGGTTCATCAGAGCTATGGCACCGAGCATGAGCCCTACATTTCCCATCATATCTCTTTTAACTCTCTGGATTAGAGGTAAGATTCGATGATAAGTAATAAAATAGAAATTATTCTGTCACAATAATGTATTATTATTATCAATAATACATTTTTAAACCTACGGTACATTTCTCATTTGAGAATCCTTCTTTTCTGGGTCAACCAGGCTCTGTGGGGATCATCACAGTGGATCAGTCTCCTGCAGTCATCCATGCGCAGCCTCAGGGCACTGTGCAGATTCTTTGTATAGCCTCAAAAGATATTGGAAATGATATGGAGCTGTACCAGTTTAAACCTGGACAAGCTCCCAAACTACTGATTGATAATAGCGAACATCGGGCCTCGAGTACTCCACAGAGGTTCAGTGGCCTTTTGAATGGTCCTCTGACCACCTTCACCATCAGCGGAGTTCAGCTGGAGGATGAAGCCGTGTACTACTGCCAGCAGAGTGAAGAGTACCCGCTCACACAGTGAAATATCACCGTACAAAAACCTCCTGCTCCTCTCTCTGCTTCACTGCCCATGACAGTTTACCCATGAGTGAAGCACATACAAGATCCTGACAGCTGCAAGAAAACAACTCTATATGATGTAAAACATTTCACAGTTGTACAATATATTGATTGATTATTATTGTTGAATAATTTACTATAGCACAACACATCTTATATATTACTAGAATATTTGACCTTGTATTATATTGAACATACAGTATATATGCAGCATCAGTGGAGATGGAGACGGTGCAGGGTTAATGGTTAACTCTAACCCTGAGGACACTAAAGATTTTCTGCAAATATTCTCTAGTGATGTATGATGATATGGAGCTATACCAGTTCAGGCTGGGCAACCACCCAAACTCAAGATCTATAGTGGTTCTCTGGGCCACCAAGTCATTTCAGTGGATCATACACTGATGCTGACCTCACCTTGATGATCCGAGTTGCTTTGGGAAAGTCATTTCACTACATATTTGGGAAAGTCATCTTTATTTCATATTTGGGATAGTCATTTTCACTAGTAAGTAAGTTTTATTTATTTTTTATTTTATTTATTTATAGAGCACATTTATAGATCTATATATTTATAGAGTCATTTCAGTGGATCATACACTGATGCTGACCACACCTTGATGATCCGAGTTGCTTTGGGAAAGTCATTTCACTACATATTTGGAATAGTCATCTTCATTTCATATTTGGGATCGTAATCTTCATTTCATGTTTGGGGTAGACATATTCATTCAGGGCTGGACTGGCAATCTGGCATACCGGGCGTTTTCCCGGTGGGCCGAGGTGCAATATGGGCCGAGAGTCCCGAATTTATTATTTAAAAAAAAAAAAAAAAAAAAAATTTTTTTTTTTTTTTTTTTTTAGAATTTTTTTTTCCCATATAATGGTCTGACCGGCTGGCCCACGAAAGTAGTTCATGAGCGGCCCTATTGACACTGGGCTGGCCCAATCACATCCCCTGGGCTGACCCAACACCAACCCCTTTCGGTTTGGACCTGCCTACATAATGCATTAGGACGGGAAACAAACTCAGCGTGGCCCATGGCCTTGACATGCTTGACAAGCGCATGCTAGTCTGCGGCCCATTGGCTGTCTTCTTTAGTGACAAGGGGCTCGTCCAATCATATCACCAAACACCTTCTTCCTTTGGCTTGGGCGGTGCACAGAAACGCACGTTTCGTTAGAATCCTCCAGTCCAAAATGGAGAGAAAGCGAAAAGAGGGTGCGGAGAAACTGCGAGATAAGAAGAGGATTGCTTTTCAAGCCTACACTGCCAAATGTGCCAAAATATCGGAAATGTTTGCCACGGCAGGGCCATCATCAGGTACCGTGGATGAAAGTGATAGGCCTACTGGTGGCGACAGCCAGGGAGATACGATACAACGACCTACGGTAAGCTTACTGATCATGAATTCAAACGTCTCTAAAATATGTTTGACTTAGGACCTATGTTCTATGGCCAAGTTCGTTTGCATTGTAAATACAAGACAAGTCTGTAGCTGTTGCTAGCCCTCAGCCTACTCTACTCTGAAACAGCCAGCCGTTAGCCTACACTCTATGTTGTGTGTTTGAGTGGTGGGCAAGCCCCTTAGCCTATTGGTGCGCGGTGCCATGTCAATGTTCCGAAAGCCCAGTATTCCCAAACCCTATGAAAATATGCCAATTTGTCCAGATAGCGAATTATGATAGCCCGTTATACGCTCCAGTTTGCCCCCCGAAGTTCAGGGGCGTGGTACAAACGTTAGTGCAACCTCATCAAGCGCGTTTCCTACAGGAGGAAATAGACTCCCTTCTAGGAAAGGGAGCAATACAGTCTGTACCTCTCGTAGACGAGAACAGGGGGTTCTTCAGTCGCTATTTTCTGGTTCCAAAAAAGGACGGAAAATATCGACCGATCTTAAACCTCCGTATTCTGAACAAAGCTTTAAAGTGTATGATGTATATTGTATTGTATTGTATTGAATTTAGATTAATTAAGACCACCACCTTAACACACAAACTCTTGTTGAACTCATAAAGTAGTAGGTTCAGTGACGTGCAGTGAGACAGCTGTCTTCTGTAGCTTCTGCGAGCCCATGAATCAATGTTTCGTTGGAATCATGATGTAACGTTGTTGTAGCGGGAATACAGCAATGCTATTTTCTAATTGGCAGGGCATATGATTCTAGACTTCGCTGAAGCGACTGAAACGGTGAATTTTGATCACATTCAGCGAAAGTTAACAGGTAAAACGGGAGAAAAATAGGGCGTCTTTAGGCCGTCCTGCCTAAAAGTAGGGCGTCCCATTTCTTCTTATTTTTTTGTAGACGATAGGGCAGACGCCCTGCTAGCTAAAAGCCTGGTTGGTGTGTAGACATTCGAGAGACCAAAGGGTGTGTTATCGAATTAAGTGGGCCGGTCTGGTTCAAAATGCCCGGGCCGATTTTTTGTCCCAGTCCAGCCCTGTATTCATTTCATATTTGGGATAGATATTTTCATTTCATATTTGGGATAGTCATTTTAACTACATATTTGGCATCAATAATGGAGTCAATAATGTCTAAAACTAGCATCTGACAATGCCCATGGTCTTTTAAAAAGTTAAAGTTTCTCTTTTCCAAGTTACTCATTCACATTCTCATTTACCAGGTTTTGCTGCCACATCACATATTCATTGGACAGACACTGCTAATGCACCATAAAGGTCATTGGTTGTATGTATTCTAACTCGCATTTCAGTACATATTATATCATGTACAGCTGTACCTTATGATCAATTGGTCTTACTTACTGAACAGATATTAATTCAGGTAAAACCGCATATGGAGTAACCCTAACATATGGAGCTAAATGAGACATACGTAAGATGCCTCCCAGGTGTAAAGAGGAGCAAAAGGAGCCAAATTAGATGTGTCCAGAAGTCGCAGATATGTACAGTTCAGTTCTCAACACAGCTAAATGTCTAACACGAGTGTAGTTTTGTCAGATCACTGGGTGAAAAGAAGAAGATTTTTTTATACCCCAGTTGACTTCCAGCAGACCAGAGACAGTCATTTGCATGCTATTTCACAGGGTTGAAGTCAGATCACTGGGTGTGGAGACAGATACTTTTTGTACCCCAGTTTGTGACAGTTATTTGCATGCTATTTCTCCCTCTGCCTTTAAAGCAGTCTCACACTAAACCACCAAGAGACTCATCAGGACTACAGCAAACAAAATGGGCTCAGCTGTTCAGATGATAGCTCTTTTAACTCTCTGGGCAACAGGTATGTCAGAATTGTATTAATGTTCTGGTTTTTCATTGGCTGTTAAGTTTACATTAGTAATTTTGAGGTTCACTGATCTTGCTTTCTCCTTTACAATACGCATATCAGGTACTCTGGGGATCTACACAGTGGATCTGCCCAGTATCTGCCCAGCAAGAGGGAAATGTGAGGATTCTTTGTCGATTCTCCCAGTGTATTGGCAATCTCATGAATCTTTACCAGCTAAAGCAAGCACAACCACCTAAACTACTAATTTACCGCAGTACAAACCGTTTCTCTGGCACCCCGAGTCGTTTCAGCAGCTCATACACGGGTGCTGACCACACCTTCACCATCAGTGGAGTCCATCTGGAGGATGAGGCCGAGTATCACTGTGGACACACTCACACAGAACCGTTCACACAGTGGAATATCACCATACAAAAACCTCCCCTCCACTCCACACTTCACTGACCTCCTCAGGTTACTCATGCATGCCTCTATGAGCTAACAAACAATGGCAAACTGACACTCACTTACAGTTCATTTAGCCCCTTGAAGTACATCATAAGGCACAGTAACAGCCATCACAGGCATTGTGCAGCAGCCAGGCACTCAGACATTTCTGCCCTGGGATTCGTTACGGAGGAGGAAGGATCAACGTTTTTACAGCGCTTTCAGTGAGGAATGTTGAATATAAGGATGCAGGACTGTACTGATTACCACACTGATTTGGAGCAGACTAAATGTTCCTCCTCGTTTGTAGACCCCACGACTGAGTGGGTGTGTGACTTTGTTTCAACTGGATATATAATTGTATTTTATGAAGAGAGATTATATTTACGAAATGATCAATGGAATTATTATGCTGCCATCTGTGAGTGGCTGTGACTACACCTTTGGCCGTGGAGTCAAACTCTTTACTTCGGTGGAGGAGATGACCTGCGACCGTAAGATGCAGGTAGGCAAAAACTTATTTTGTTGCCATAAATCACACAAAAACTACATCACACACCAACACCACAGAAAATGCATTTAAAGACTTTCAAGATTTTAATTTGAAGGTATCTTTTGTTTATCTACTTGTTAATCTACAAAGTTATCCAAATTACAGTTTACATAAATTCAGTATGCATAATTCCTTCAGAATACCTACACTAGAATAAGTGATTTTCACAAACAAGTGTTTCTAACAGCATGTGTGTTTCAGCGTAGATATCTTAGGTGGCGGTAATGCTGTGAGTGAGTGAACACAGCCAGGAGGTTTTTGTACGACGGTTCCCACTACTTCTGTCACTGTGGTACATGTTCGGCCAAGGAACCAAACTGACAGTGAAAAGTAAGTGCTTCATTTCTCTCTGTGGTCTAACATTTAAGTCTAATAAGATAAGCATAATATTGAACAATATAATAACCTGGAATTTATCATAGATAGAATAATGTTTTTTTAATTTTATTTTTAGTTTGGATTTTGTGGTTCAGTGCAAAAAGTTGAAAAGACTTATTGTGTTTATTAAATCGTGACGTTGAGAAATTAATCATTTTTTATTCATGACATAAATTAATGAAAGATACTACTCTGACTGTCTACTGGAAGATCTTCTGCCTAGGTTATCAATTCAAATCAGGTCCAATTGGTTGAAAACACACTGCTGTTAGACTTTCAGATGTGGAATTGTGCTTTTATTAATGCCAACTACACAAGGTGTACTCATTGGTGATGTATTATCTGTTATTAGTGCCAGTCACATGAGGTGTACTTGTTGTAATATATTATCTGTTATTAATGTCAATCGCACAAGGTTTAGTTGTTGGTGATCTAAACAATATTTGAAATGATTGTGATATAAGTAAGAACATGTCTTGCAAATTAGCATTGGACATGTAATTGTCTGTAACCATGCATGTAGTACAGTGGCTGAGAAGGAAGACTTCTTCATCATGCCATGGATGTAGCTACATGATGAAGATACGGCCAGGCTGCACTTTTGCACTTTTATGACCATATAGTAGACTATCCCTCTCTCTGATAGATCACTAATGGGAACAGAACTGTTTAAAAGATTTAAAATATCAAAAGATAGTTTCTAAATGTTTAGATGGGTTTAGATGGGTAGAGCACTGTAATATGTAGAAGTGATTGGTTTTACGAGCAGGGAGCAGAAATGCTAATAGAGATATAGTATAGTATGCCTGGGTTATATGGTAAATCGCCTTGGATAACAACATGGGCGAATGGAATACATGTCAATGTTACTAATAATTGCTGTTTTTGTGTCTAATTGCTTGTAGGTCGTGACATCTCCTCTCCTAAAGTCAAGATTCTTCGTCCAACCAAGACAGAGGCGTCTCCCAGTGTGCCAACATCACTGGTTTGTGTGGTCAGCAAATTCTACCCTGATCACGTGACTGTGAGCTGGCTGGTGGACGGACAGGTGGCCACAGGGGACAAACAGGACAGCCAGTCGGTGCGTGCGTCTGACAAGACCTACAGCATGAGCAGCACCCTATGGCTCCCGCAGGCTGACTGGGAGGCCGCCAAGAGCTTCACCTGTCAGGTCCAGCATGAGAGCCTGAAGGACCCTGCTACCAACACACTCAGCAAGAGCCAGTGTGAGTAGCCAGTAGTCCAGAGCCCAGACCCAGTTCCACACACACACACACGCACATGCACACACACACACACACACACACACACCAATCACACACACACACACACACACGCACACCGATAAACAAACAAACACACACAAACACACACACACACACACACACACACAGTCATTGAAACCTGCAGCTGCCAACGCTCATTGTATCACTTCTGCTTTCAGTCCACTGTAGCAAATGTATTAACTCTTCCTGTTGCTACAAAATGTCAAAGACAGAGTCCATGTTTGTTGAATTAAGTGGATTGTAAAACTTCCTTAGCAACAATGTCTGTGTTGTCTGCCTTACGATCAGCTTAATGTGCACCGTTCTGGCTTTAAATATCCTAAAATAATAAACATATGTTTCTAATCACTTCTTGTCATTTTGATTATTTTATCATGACACTAGCTGTCTGGCGTCTGTTTCTTTAATCTGTTTCACACAATTATGTACACTGACCTTATGGACCTTCCTGTACATAGAGTACAGGCCAAGTTTATTTAATCATTTAATAAGAGGTGAGGATGTGGTGTTCAGTATAAACATTTAATCATACATTTTAAATATTAAACACATTAAAAGTTCCTGATTTGCATTTCCTTACCATCAGATTTGTGTTTCTGTTTGTTTTCTGAAGAAATGTATTAAATATTAAGGACATTTTTATTTTTATGAAGCGAACAGATACATTTAGTTCAAATCAAATTTGCATAATATTTCTGCAATCCTGAATTCCACAGATGAATGGATTCAGATGGTGCCACTAATTTGTGACTTTCATTCAACACCTTATAATTGTAAATGTAATTAAAGTCTAAAGTCTGAAGTCTATAAACTACATCTTCAACTGTTTATTAACTTCAGCACAAACGCTCCTGTTTCATGAAGATAATTGACATCAGTGATAACATCCATCAGAGCCCATGAATAATTAGTAGAATAGAATTATAGAATAAATATCTTGATTGAGGTTACCTTCCTTTTAAACATAATACTATAAAACATAAACTCAAAACATATAAGCACCATAAAACTTACTTTCAGAGATAGTGTTGCATAAACAGATAGTTAACCAACATAATCCACAAGCGGCAAAGCTCTTTTTCCTGTTAAAATGATAAAACTGTGTCTGGGCTGACACACACATTAAAACACTGCCCCCTTGTGTTCATATGCTAGAGGATTCAGATTACTTCATTGATCTAACTCCTGCGCGCAGTAACCACAGTCAGCTACATATGACATTTGAATACAATATGTAGGTGGAATGGGTACCATTCTCATATGGGAGTACCAGATTATGTAGGTATCTTACCAAGAGAGCAGGCGCCGGGTGAATGTGGGTGCAATTGTGTATGAATTGTGATATTGTCTCCACGAGGGCCACCAAGACACACTGGTGCTGTCCTAGCAACAGCAACAATATGTTGGTAATCTCACCCGATTGGACAGGGATCAACCATTCAACACAAAGGCAGATCAATTAAGTTGATAATCCACAAATCAGTCTCATAAAATATATTATACTATCAATTTGGAACTCTGATTAATAATTAAATTAATAACTACAAACAAAGTTACCTTATTAATAGTATGGTTGAAGGTCATTGGAGTTCTGAATAGAAGAGGTTGGCAACGTCCATTCTTGTGTAACATTAAATAAACCAGCGTACGTATATAAATCAAAGTATTTATTTACACAATGATAAAGAAATAACACAATATGTAATCTAGCTAAATGTATCTAACTAATTAATTGAAGAAGTATATGTATGTGTAAGGGAGAGGGAGTGTGTGTGTGAGCGAGCTTGTAAACTCGGTGTTGCGCTTTTAGGAGCGCGCCTGAAAGTATGTGTGTGTGTCCCTTTGTCCTGACCACCGTAGTTCCGCGTGCATGTGTATGCACGTTCGTGAACATACATGTGTGGTATGTAAGGGACGAGCCTATATTTGCAGCGCGAAGTTCGAGGATGTGCTTCGCGTGTGTGGCTATATGAAGGCCAATGTATTTGTAATCGTATGTGATTTAAGATGCCATGTTAGAAGAGGGAGATGGTTAGTAACGCATGCAAGTCCCGATGTATATGAGAAGCAATCATAACGTTAACCCTTAGATGGTGTGGCGAAGCCAACTACCAACTAACAATGAAAGTATATAACAGTTATGTTCGGTAAACAAAACAGATACAATACATGAACAATGGCATATGTAAACAGTCCTATGCTTAGCCAGGTTGTGAATAGCTAAATGATAGCTAGCTGCCCAGTCGATGTTTTTACCAGTCCTTTGGAAAAGTGTTGTGGTGGCGTATCGACGCTGAGGAGGCAGAGAAGAGATGATGCTGTCCGGAGATGGAGAAAGTTGTCCTTGCTGTGAAGTCTTTGTTTCACTGCAGTTAAGTTCGGAGGAGTTGATCGCTCGGAATGCTGCAGTATCGCGAATACTGTTGTGCTTCGTTGTCCTGGAGAGTTAACTAGCAGGTCTTATTGTTAGCTGCTTTGCTAAACTTACTTCGTCTCAGTTAGCGGCCAGTGTTTAGCTAACGAGAGATCTTAGGCAATTGTTTTGCCGTGGACAAAGGTGAGAGCTTAGTCTGTTCTCTTCCGTTGTGAGAGAACAAAGGAAAGTTGTTTCTTCACCCTTGGAGGTGAGTGGAAGGAGATGTGAGCCTGGCAAACGCCAGTGTAGAAAGAGAAAGAATGTATCATTTCAACGCAGTTTATAAGCAAAAGTACGTCACGATTTTAACACCTTGTTGGCAGCCAATGCTGTCTAATGAAATGCAGATTAGAGAGTTTAGGTGATAAGGGAATTGTGTGTAATGAAGTCTTTGGTTGGACTCCACCTACAAATATTATTCTAAATATTAAGAAAACATATGGTGAAATACCAAAACCTCTCTGGATCATTAATCCTTTATTATAAGATATCAACGATGTGTGTCATATGTCTTTGCATCTTATACTTTACTCGTAGACAATTCCTCATAAAACTATGTACATTTATTTTTCTAAAAACTAAAAAACTATTCCAAATTTCTCTCAATTAGTACATTTATTGATTACAGTACTGGCAGTCAGCAGTGCTTGAGGCATCTCTGAGAATACAATTCTGTACTCTGAGCAAGACTACTAGTATGGATGCTGTTGCCTTGGTGAGCTCTAAGTATGTCCAAGGACACTAAAAACAAAAACGTTGTGTTTTCAAACCCTAAAGCTGTTTGTCTCATCTGACTAAAGCAAGACATTGTATTGGTCCTCTTCTCCATCTCCAGCGCCAACCTCTCCCTCTCCTCCCTCTCAGCGTCCTTCCTCTCCTTCCACTGCGCCTCCCAGACGGATTGGTGCTTAGCGTCTACCTCTCCTCCTTCCTTCTCCAGGACAGCTATCTTCTGCTCCATCTCCATGGTGACCCTCTGTCTCTGCACGTCCTCCATCACTTCCTTCTGCCTCTCCTCCTTCTCACTCTGATCCAGGAGCCCACAGCAATCCTGTTTGCCCCTGAACTGGAAGACCACAAGCTGGAACGGTTTGAGCAGGTTGAACCCTACCAGTCCCCAGAGCAGTCCAACCGGCGATCGCACCCAGGACGAGGCCATGGCCGCCTCCATCGCTGGGCTCCTCGCCTCTGAAGCAGGAGAGAGAGAAAGAACATGTCGTATAGGTAGCATGTGCCACACACTGCATTCACTACCACACATTTACATGCTAGCTTTAGCACATGGGGTAACATGGTTGTCCTTGCTTGGTGAAAAACACCAATAAAGTAAGGTATGACAGTGCAAGAAAAGGAAAGGAGAGGATAGGAGCATGATATGTCTGTCACAGGTTTCATATGTCTCATTCACTTACACATAAGTGTGACTGCGTTGTATGTAAATCGGCCCTTCCTCACTAAGTACGAGCTATGATTACACACTGATTCTGCCGAAACTCTACTTCTCCATCGACCCTCAGGCTTGGGGAAGTCACTGACCTAAGCCCAGAACTGACTTTCCTTATCAACGTCCAAGAGCCTCATGCCTTGGTACTGTGGGGAGTGTGATAGGCTTTGGGTTGCCCTCTTCCACTTTCCTACTTCCCTGAAATTATAATTATAGATAGACATGCTCACGAACAACAGCATTTACTCAAAGTGGAAGGTGCCCAGCATCAAACACAGACACCGACTTGCATTCTACAGTGAAGGCTGAACAGAAGAGTGGTCCACTTGAAAAGGGTCTATCTGAAAATGGATGATGAATCATATGCAAATGTCAGCACGCTCTCCGTTCAGGGCCAAAGGACAAGGCGGGAAAGGCAGCGGGATGGCACTAGACCTGCAGAAGAGCCACACATAAACACCAGCGAGACCCAGGACATCCAGGAGAAGACGCTGACTGACACACAACGCATGACGTGGATCTACCTGTTGGTCGCAGTGGGTTTCACGGTGGTGTGTGCTCTGCAGCTGAGCCTGAATATCTTCCTTCGAGTGCACTATATGAGCTCCACTGAGATAGAGCAGCTTCAGGGGGACATCAACAACCTGACCAGCGCAAAGTCTGCTGGGATAGACCAGCTAAAGGCTGAATTAAACAACCTGACCAGCGTGAAATCTGCTGAGATAGAGCAACTAAAGGCTGAATTAAACAACCTGACCAGCATAAAATCTGCTGTGATAGACCAGTTAAAGGCTGAATTAAACAACTTGGCCAGTGTGAAATCTGCTGAGATAGAACAGCTAAAAGCTAAATTAAACAACCTGGCTGGCGATACTTTTCTTCATATAATCACTAAGGATTAATTACTTAGGAAGAGGCTGATATGGTCTTTTATTGAGAGGACGGTACAACAGCCATCGCTGGCTTCTGGGGAGTTGATCAGCCTACTTTCAGGCCACTGTGTTTTTATTTACAGGTATTACACCGCTAAGGACAACTGGTTTGATAGACCCTGTGATGAACCAAACCCTTGGATCTGTGAGAAGAATCATTTCATTTTGTGGTCTGTCAGAGAATAACAAATATATCTGTGTATTCATTTATTTTCTAAAGTAAAGCTAAGTGCACACAGGATGACATCTGCAAATGGGCCTTGCCTTACTGCAGGAACAACTCAGGATTTCTCTGGGAACACAAGCTTTACGTTCATGTGGGCTGAATGTGTATTGCAAGAACATTACTATTAAAATTATACAGAAATGATTTCTGTCAAAAATGTTTCCTTTATTCACTTAACCCTCAGCATATACAGTATTGTCGTGGTAACCTATTCTCAATGGTTACCCAAAACGCCCTCCAATCACATAATGTGTACTTGCTGGTGATATATTTTTTATAATTTGTTGCAGCTTGTTTGTGATATAGTATATGTTATTAATGTCACTCACATAATGTGTGCTTGTTGGTGATCTATACATTTTTTGAAATGATTGTGATATAAGAACAGATCTTGCAAGTTATCTTTTGTTGGACGTGCAATTGTCTGTAGCCATGCATGTAGTACAGTAGCTGAGAAGGAAGATTTCTTCATCATGCCATAGATGTAGCTACATGATGACGATAGGCCAGGCTGCACTTTTCCACCGCACAGTAGACTCTCCCTCTCTTTCATAGATCACAATCACACTAATAGGAACAAAACTCTTTAAAAATGTCAAAATATCAAAAGATATTTTCCAAATGTTTGGTATCTTAACTGATAGAGCACCGTAATATGTAAAAGTGATTGGTTTTATGACCATGGAGCAGAAATGCTAAAAAAGATCAATGTCAATGTAACTAAACTTAACCAGGCCCGGTCCGGCGCTATTCTGGGCCCGGGTGCAACATCGCACAGCCAGACCCCCCCCCCCCCCCCCCCCCCCCCGCAAAAAAAAACCTAGTCTAAATCCGATCAATTAAACAACATCAACACAACTGAACTGAAAGCATGCAGCCGCAGCGGACTGTCTTGATTCCCCATTGCCCTACCTTAAAACTGTATGCGTCGTGTCTTGGCCGCAACAAATCTTGCGATTATGTCACTGTAATCCACTTGTCTTGCCGTGCGGTTTTCGATGGACAACACAGCCAACGCAGACAGTCTAGTGGATGCGCCAACATCTGTCTCAGGGCCCGTATCCTCTGCCGTTTGTGTACTAGGCCTACTCAGCCAATATGTATAAATTCGCATTTTCTGCCTCCTTTTTTGTACCTTCGCTCCTCCGTTTACTTTCCTTTCTCTTTAGCGAACCGGATTTGTGTCCCGACATTTTAGCCTACTAAAGGCGGCTGCTTGCTTCAGGTTGGGGTTAATTGTTGCGCAAAAACTCAGTGCAGTTCATGCTCCCAAAGGTTGCGAGTGTTGTCATTTGCTTGGCAGATAGAAAGCTGTTTCCCTAACAGAAAGTCTGAAGCTTGAAGTTCTTTTCAAACCTTTGCTTGGGTAGCACTGTTAAACTGAGCAGACATGCAGACTACATTTTAGTAATCTCATCACGTAACATTCGTTTTCTAAAAACAATCACATAGTATTGCATGTTTTACTGTGGTAGAAAATACGTTAGCTTAATGCAAACGTATATGGGAAATCCTATAGACACCGTGCTAGGTATTAGCATCAATTAATTCACGTTAATGTTTTTGTATGAGCCTGACATTTGCTCTGCAGATAGATAACAGCTTCCCTAACAGAAAGTCTGAAGCTTGAAGTTCTTTTCAAACCTTTACTTGGGAAGCACTTCTTAAACTGAGTAGACATGCAGAATATTTTAGTAACCTCATCTCGTAACATTCGTTGATAGAATGCAGGCTGCGAGGCTCGCGTCTAACTAACCAGGCTGCGTCGCGATTTTCCCACATGTGTTTTGATACATTAAAAAAAAAAAAAATCGCTAACAGCCAATAGGGAGATTGCGTTGCACAGGCCACAGGGTCAACTTGTGCTGTTAGAGACACACTCGGTATATCAGAAAGGATCAAAGAGAACGGGCCCCCCTCTACACGGGCCCGGGTGCAATTGCTCCCGTTGCTACCCCTTCAGAACCGGGCCTGAACTTAACTAATAATTGCTGTTTTTGTGTCTAAATGCTTGTAGGTCTCGACCTCTCCTCTCCTGAAGTCATACACACACACACACACACACACACACACACACACACACACACACACACACATTTGATTCATTTATTTGGAATGACCAATACTGATACAACACCACAGCATCCAAATATTAGTAAAGAGCCTTATGTTTCACACAACAACACAAACACTGTGCAAGTATTTGCAACCAAGTGAATCAGTAGATGAATAAAAAAAGGCATATCAGGGGTAGAGATGGCAGCGCCTTCTTCATACAGTGGGGAAAATAAGTATTTGAACCCCTGCCGACTTCGCAAGTTTGGCCACTTGCAAAGAAATGTGTGATCTGGAATTGTAATGGTAGGTGTATTTTAACAGTGAGAAACAGAATATCAACAAAAAAATCCAGAAAAATGCATTTTATAAGATTTATGACTTTATTTGCATTTGATGCAAAAAATAAGTATTTGAACCCCCAAGCAAACAGCAATAATCCTGGCTCCCAATGGCCAGTTATGTGCCCAAAAAGCACACAGATTAGTCCTCATTAGGTCTAACAAGGTATACCTGATCTCAACTGATGACCTGTATAAAAGAAACCTGTCCAAAGAATCATACTTCACACCTTCAACCTCACCACCATGGGCAAGACCAAAGAGCTGTCCAAGGACGTCAGAGATAAGATTGTAGACCTGCACAAGGCTGGAATGGGCTAAAAAACCACCGGCAAGCAGCTTGGTGAGAAGCAGATAACTATTGGTGCGATTATTCATAAATGGAAGCAACACCAAACAACTGTCACCCGCTCTAGGTCTGGGGCTCCATGCAAGATATCCCCTCGTGCGGAATCAGTGATCATTCGGAAGGTGCAGAATAACCCCAGAACTACACAGGGGGAGCTTGTGAATGATCTCAAGGCAGCTGGGACCAGAGTCACCAAGAAAACCATTGGCAACACACCACGCCGTCATTTTTTGAAGTACTGCAGCACTCGCAAGGTCCCCCTGCTCAAGGAAGCGCATGTACAGGGCCATCTGAAGTTTACCATTGCACACTTGAATGATTCTAGGGAGGATTGGGAGACAGAATGTGGTCAGATGATACCAAAATCAAGCTCTTTGGCATCAACTCGTCTTGCCGTGTTTGACAGGGGGGGGAATGCTGAATATGACCCCAAGAGTACATCATACCCACCATCAAGCATGGCGGTGGAAACATTATGCTTTGGGGCTGTTTCTCTGCCAAGGGTACAGGACGACTCCACCGCATCAAGGGGACTATGGATGGGGCCATGTAACGTGGAATATTGGGCTTGAACCTCATTCCCTCATTCCCTCCCATTGAAAACACAACCTTAAAGATTTGGAGAGGATCTGGAAAGAGGAGTGGACCAAAATCCCTCCTGAGATGTTTGTAAACCTGGTGACCAACTACAAGAAACGTCTGACGTCTGTGCTTGCCAATAAGGGTTATTCCACCAAGTACTAAGTCATTTTTGTCAGTCAGTTTTGGGGGTTCAAATACTTATTTTTTGCATCAAATGCAAATAAAGTCATAAATGTTATAAAATGCATTTTTCTGGATTTTTTTGTTGATATTCTGTTTCTCACTGTTAATATACACCTACCATTACAATTATAGATCACACATTTCTTTGCAAGTGGCCAAACTTGTGAAATCGCAAGGGGTTCAAATACTTATTTTCCCCACTGTATATGCAGCCTGCCTATGATTGCTGACACAGAGCAGTATTTGGCTATTTGCTTGGAGTTCTTCTTAACAACTCCAGCAATTTGCAAACCTCTAACACGATGTACATGTCCAAGGCTACCATAGATTAGTACAACTAGTTTTGTATGATAACCACCTACTGACAGAGCATGAATTAATGGCTGGTATTTTAACATTTTTTCAGAGAAACACAGGTCCATATACATATCAAAACAACAACCCACTTCCAGAATCACGATAGTTTTTAAAAGATCATCAACAACAACAATGTCAGGAGTATTTGGAGAGTCTCTAAGAACAGTTTCTAAGGAGTTATCGATTAAATGTGTGAACCAGTTCAATGTATTTTTGCACACACACACACACACACACACTCACACACACACACACACATGTTTGTTTGTTGAATAACATGTGAATCACTCTAAACCAGGGGCCGTATTCACAAAGAATCTTAGGGCTAAAAGTAGCTCATAAGTGGCGAATTTAGGAGAAACTCCTAAAAATAATGGGCGTGTCAGTCTTAAATTTAGGACTCCTATTTTTTTTTACTAAGAGCAATTCACAAAGTATTTTATCCCTAAAAGTAGCACCTAAGTCTAAGGACCAATAGCCACTGTCACCCCAGCGGCATCCAGCTGGTAAGTTCTCAAAAACCTGCTGCAGACCGCTCTCCGTTGAAATGCACGAGTCATCGGTACATCCAGGCCACGGTGGGCGAAAACGTCCTCATCTTTTGATGCGGCAATTATTGTAATGTGTGTCCCGTCACTGGACATTCCTGCGATCGCCATGGAATTTACTTTGATCTTGTGTAATTGGCGATTGTCCAAAGGCAACTGGATAAACTGTTGGATGATGTGGGGTCTACAGTGCGTTGATAGTTTGATGAATTAAACGGCTGACTGATGATTCCCAGTGTCGTCATTTGCGTTTTCCGCGAAGCCAAATAGGCTATCTTTATGTTTCCAAACATTTCATTTCGGGACACATCGTTGTTTAAAGGCGTCATTGCATCCCGCGCTAATTCTACGACAATATTAATACCTTCACTGTTTAAGCAATGTCTTTTATCAATTCCAAGTCGGCTGCAGCCATCTTACGATTTTTTGTGAATAAGTCTTAGTGACTTAGGAGTCCTCATGAGGAGTTTTAAGCTGTCTTAGACTTAGGTGCTACTTTTAGGGATAAAATATTTTGTGAATTGCTCTTAGTAAAAAAAAATAGGAGTCCTAAATTTAAGACTGATACGCCCATTATTTTTAGGAGTTTCTCCTAAATTCGCCACTTATGAGCTACTTTTAGCCCTAAGATTCTTTGTGAATACGGCCCCTGGTGTCTGTTTCTTTAATCTGTTTCGCACAATTATGTACACTGACCTTATGGACCTTCCTGTACATACAGCACAGGCCAAGTTTTAATCATTTAATTAGAGATGATTATCTCCCTCTGGAACGAAATACTGTTTTCTGATTGGCTAATGGGGTGTACAATAAGTTCGTATAGATGGACACCTTGGACGTAGTCCCAGTAGAAAAGTTAAATCGCCGTTCCATATCAATGCTCTTGAATGGTTACCATTGACAACCAACGTAACGTTTTTTTTTTCTTCAAAAAACGCACTACTTTCTCTAACGGGAGCACTAGGCTTCAAATCAAGAATACATCAGGGGCTGTATTCACAAAGAATCTTAGGGCTAAAAGTAGCTCATAAGTGGCGATTTAGGAGAAACTCCTAAAAATAATGGGCGTGTCAGTCTTAAATGTAGGACTCCTATTTTTTTTTACTAAGAGCAATTCACAAAGTATTTTATCCCTAAAAGTAGCACCTAAGTCTAAGACAGCTTAAAACTCCTCATGAGGACTCCTAAGTCACTAAGAGTTATTCACAAAAAAATCGTAAGATGGCTGCAGCCGACTTGGAATTGATAAAAGACATTGCTTAAACCGTGAAGGTATTAATATTGTCGTAGAATTAGCGCGGGATGCAATGACGCCTTTAAACAACGATGTGTCCCGAAGTGAAATGTTTGGAAACATAAAGATAGCCTATTTGGCTTCGCGGAAAACGCAAATGACGACACTGGGAATCATCAGTCAGCCGTTTAATTCATCAAACTATCAACGCACTGTAGACCCCACATCATCCAACAGTTTATCCAGTTGCCTTTGGACAATCGCCTATTACACAAGATCAAAGTAAATTCCATGGCGATCGCAGGAATGTCCAGTGACGGGACACACATTACAATAATTGCCCCATCAAAAGATGAGGACTATTTCGTCCACCGTGGCCTGGATGTACCTATGACTCGTGCATTTCAACAGAGAGCGGTCTGCAGCAGGTTTTTGAGAATTTACCAGCTGGATGCCGCTGGGATGACATTGGTCCTGGGACCAGTATGTACTTGATTACATGCAATTGCCATAGGACTATTTTGATCGCCTTCTATTTCTCTTAACGTGCAAAGTGTCATTCCCGTTGGATGCACAAACTTGTCATCATGCGTGTGCATTCTGCTAACTGCACTGTCCATAACGTTTTAATATGACTTAATTTGAAGCCTAGGTTATTCTCTTATTTTCAGTTGATATAGTGGGATTGTTAGAGGGACGTCACGAATGAGTTTTTAATGAGAGAGCCTGTCAACAACCAATCACCGTCCTCATCCCTTCTAAACTCGTGCATGAGAATCGACGTCATCCATAGCAACGGTGCTTTTATCTTAAGCTTAGGAGTTTGTATTATCCTTAGTATGAGTAGGTCTCAGAGGCGTTGTGAATCACTTTTAAGAAATTACTCCTACGTAAAATGTTTTAGCGCGAGTTAGGAGCACTCTTAGTGGTAAGATAAAAAGCTTTGTGAATACGGCCCCAGGTTATTATGCATATTAAGTTTCCTAAAGATAAAGGAAATTCTAAATAATAATAATACAAAAATTTTTGGATGTTGTAAACGGGAGATAAGCGGGATAACGGCCTCCGAGCTGTGCAGTTGTACAGAGTTCTTTGCCCCGCAGCATACATTAACTTTGTAGAACTGCACAGCTCGTCGGCCATTATCCCTTACGTATATGTGGTATTCAGTATAAACATTTATTCATAGATGAATTAAATATTAAACACAACATTTTTAAAGAAGTTCCTGATTTGAATCTCCTTACAATCAGATTTGTATGTTTACTGAAGAAATGTATTCAAAATTAAGGATTTTTGTAAATCAAGCAAACAGATCAAATCTAATTTGCGTAATAGGCCTATTGCTGCAATCCTGAATTCAACAGATGAAAGGATTGAAAAGGTGCCACTAATTTGACACTTTCATTTGGTCCTTAGTAAACCCCACTTATGAACTATTTATCTTTGTGATCAACACCTTAGACTTCTAAATGTAATTAAAGTCTAAAGTCTTAAGACTATAAACTATATCTTCAACTGTTTATTAACTTCAGCACAAACGCTCCTGTTTCATGAGGATAATTCACATCAGTAATAAATTCCAAGAGAGCCCATGAATAAGTATAAAATAGAATTATAGAATAAATACCTTGATTAAGGTTCCCTTCCTTTTAAACATAAAACTATATAACATAAACTCAAAACATATTAGCACTTGATTACTTTCACAGATAAACAGATAGTTAACCAACATCCACAAGCAGCAAAGCTCTTTTTCCTGGTAAAATGATAAACTGTGTCTGGCCTGACACACACATTACAACACTGCCCCCTTGTGTTCATATGCTAGAGGTTTCAGATTACTTCATTGATCTAACTCCTGCACGCAGACGCAGTAACCACAGTCAGCTACATGTATGACATTTCAGCTTTATGTAAGACACAATAGAATATTATTCTAAATATTGAGAGAAAACATATGGTCAAATACCAAAATCTCTCTCGATCATTAATCCTTTATTATAAGATATCAATGCTGTGTGGCATGTCTTTGCATCTTATACTTTACTCATACACATTTCCTAATAAAACTATGTACATTTATTTTTGTAAAAATACAAAAACTTTTCCAAATTTCTCCAAAAAGTACATTTATTGATAACAGTCCTGGCAGTCAGCAGTGATTGAGGCATCTCTGAGGATACAATTCTGTACTCTGAGCAGGACTATTTATGTGGATGCTGTTGCCTTGGTGAACTCTAAGTACGTCCAAGGACACTGAAAACAAAAACTTTTTTATTTCAAACCTTTAAGCTGTTTGTTTAATCTGACTAAAACAAGAAAATAGCAGTAACACAGTTCAGAAAGGGTTGGTCATGGCAAACATGTATGCAACAGGCACTTGAATTAAGTTGGGAACGTCCCACTTCCCAGTAGCTAACGCCCCGGTCACCATTCCCACTGTTGTGCCAACAGTCCCCGCCCACGTGGACCAGCCCACAGCGATGGCCGCCGCAGACCCCAGAGACACCCCACCTGCCCCAACTGCCCCGAGCAGGGCCCCCGCCGTCCCGCCAAATCCCAGAAATGTGGAAGAGGCTCGCACCAGACCCAGGGTGGCCACTACAGCCCCCGCTGCCCCTACCACAATCTTCCCATCCTCTTGCCGTCCCAGGGGCCCTCCCACGGTGGCCCCAAGAGCGACCTGACACAGCTTGGCCACGAAGAAGCCAGCGGCGATCGCCTCCAGGGACGAGCGATGGCTCATGTTGGCAATGGTGTTATCGCGGTTGACCGGCACCCCCGCTTTTCTCATCTTGGCCGAGGCCCCAGCCACTTCCTGTCCGGCGTGCACGGTCAGCACTGCGATGGCGAAGGTGGCGAACATGCCCATGCAGCCGGCGAACATCCAGAAGCTCAGCGGGGTGGACCTCATCAGTATGAAGGCTATGAGGAGAACCAGCCCCAGCAGAACCACAAAGACGAAGCGGTAGTCCCCGAACCCGAACAGCCCGAACGCAGTCGTCACGGTCGCCGTCACTGTCATCGGGATGCTAGCGAATACCAGGAAGTCCACATACTTCGTCATCACCTCCCTGATGCGCTTGGAAATGCTCCTCTTCTCCGTCTCCAGCGCCAACCTCTCCCTCTCCTCCCTCTCAGCCTCCTTCCTCTCCTTCCACTGCGCCTCCCAGACGGATTGGTGCTTAGCGTCTACCTCTCCTCCTTCCTCCTCCAGGACAGTTATCTTCTGCTCCATCTCCACAGTGACCCTCTGTCTCTGCACGTCCTCCATCACCTCCTTCTGCCTCTCCTCCCTCTCGCTCTGATCCAGGAGCCCACAGCAGTCCTGCTTGCCCCTGAACTGGAAGACCACAAGCAGGAGCGGTTTCAGCAGGTTGAACGCTACCAGTCCCCAGAGCAGTCCAACCGCCCCAGAGCCCAGTGTGAGCATCTCAATTACCACCCCAAGCGTCGCTCCACTGGCGGTCGCCCCGACAGCAGCGGCAAGCCCGGAGGTCACCCACACCAGCACCCCGACTCCTGGTGATCCGTTTTCATGTTCGCTCGCCCTGAGCTGCACCAGAGCCACCAGGGCCGCCAGCATCACCCCTGTGACGGCAGACACCATGGCGGTGGTGAGGGCCGTGGCCCCGAGGAGCGTCCCCACGCCCAAGGGCCCCACTTGCCTCACAGCGTCCATCATGACATTCAGGTGGAGGCCCGAGGTCAGCTCCGTCATCACCTGGTTCATGGGGCCCTCGGTGGCCCCCACCGCACAGCCGGCGATCGCACCCAGGACGAAGCCCATGGCCACCTCCATCGCTGGGCTCCTCGCCTCTGAAGCAGGAGAGAGAGAGAAAGAGCATGTTGTATATGAAGTCCATGAGTCATACACTGCATTCACTACCACACATTTACATGCTAGCTTTAGCACATGAGGTAACATGGTTGTCTTTGCTTGGTGAAAAACACCAATAAAGTAAGGTATGACAGTACAAGAGAGAAGAGGAAAGGAGGGGGCAGGAGCATGATATGTCTGTCTCAGGTTTCATACGTCTCATTCACTAACACACAAATGTGACTGCATTGTATGTAAATGGTCCCTTCCTCACTAAGTACGAGCTATGATTACACACTGATTCTGCAGAAACTCTACTTCTCCATCGACCCTCAGGCTTGGGGAAGTCACTGACCTAAGCCCAGAACTGACTTTCCTTATCAACGTCCAAGAGCCTCATGCCTTGGTACTGTGGGCAGTGTGATAGGCTTTGGGTTGCCCACTTCCACTTTCCTACTTCCCTGAAATTATAATTATAGATATACATGCTCACGAACAACAGCATTTACTGTTGAAGGTACCCAGCATCTAACACAGATACCAAGTCACTTTCTACAGTGAAGGCTCAACAGAAAGGTGGTCCACTTGAAGAGGGTCTATCTGACAATGGATAATGAATCAAATGCAAATGGCAGTGCGCTCTCTGTTCAGGGCCAAAGGACAAGGCGAGAAAGGCAGCGAGCTGGGACTAGACCTGCAGAAGTCCTGCACACAAAAACCAGAGGCACCCAGGACATCCAGGAGAAGACGCTGACTGACACACGACGCATGACGTGGATCTACCTGTTGGTCGCAGTGGGTTTCACTGTGGTGTGTGCTCTGCAGCTGAGCCTGAATGTCTTCCTTCGAGTGCACTATATGAGCTCCACTGAGATAGAGCAGCTGCAGGCGGACATCAACAACCTGACCAGCGCAAAGTCTGCCGAGATAGACCAGCTAAAGGCTGAATTAATCAACTTGGCCAGCGTGAGGTTTGCTGAGATACCGCAGCTGAAAGCAGATGCAAGCAGCTGCATCAAAGAGAAAGACCAGCTACAGGAGGACCATCAGGAGCTAAAGATGAGGCTTTGTCGGATGGAGGGTACGTGTGATGGATGGGTGGCCTTTAAGAGCAGCACCTACTACGTGTCTACAGAGGCAAAGTCCTGGCGTGAGAGCCGCCAGGACTGTAAAGACTGAGGTGCTGACCTAGTGATCATCAACAGTGAAGAGGAACAGAGGTTTCTTCACAGTCTTCATGAGATGGCCTGGATTGGTCTGTCTGATGAGGAGGCTGATAAGGTCTTTCATTGGGTGGACGGGACGACGGCCTTCACTACCTTCTGGGGAGTTGATCAGCCTACTTTCAGTCCAGATGAACTCTGTGTTATTATCTTCAGGTATTACACCGCTAAGGACAGCTGGTTTGATACACCCTGTGATTTACCAAAACCCTGGATCTGTGAGAAGAATTGTTTCATTTAGTGATGTGTCAGAGAATAAAAAGATATCTGTCTTCTTATTTATTTTCTAAAGTTAAGCTAAAGGCACACAGGATTACCTCTGCAAATGGGCCTTGCCTTACTTGCCATGCAGGAACAACTCATGGGGCTGAATGTCTATTGTAAGAACTGTACTATTAAAACTATAATGACACAGAAATAAATTGTGTCAAAAATGTTTCCTTTATTTACCTAACCCTCAGCAAATACAGTATTGTCGTGGTTATCTATTCTAAATAGTTACTGAAAACGCACTTATCCAGTTGGACAGGTTTCAGTGTTCAGGGTAATCATATAGATCGTTGCGCTTTTCTCTATCTCATCCACTTTATCGCCCTCTGCAGTCAAAGGACTTGGACATTACAAAATCAGGATTTAGAATACAACATATTAACCTATACTTTAAGTCAATTCAAACCAATATAAATCAGCAGCTAATATTATTGTTGTCACACCACTAGCCCTAGTCAATGTTAAGTAGAATACATCCCGCAACAGCGTCAACAGAAACGTGGATCTGCGGCGCACTAAATGTAAGACGCATCTTTTAATCTGTGCTCTTACTGTTTGTTGGTGAAGCCATGGCAACGATCCGAATCACCTTGCACTGGTGTGTTCAAGTGTGCGACTACTGTAGCTCTCTCCCTTGCCCTGCGCACCTTGAAACAGCACCTGAGCTAGTCGCACCGGGATGAGATGAGAGAGGTGCAGGTGTCGCGCACTACTCCACATCGAAACATGAGGCGCGGGGACACACCCTTCGCTTGAGAAGGAACTTCCGCTATCATTCCACTCGTGTCAGACTTATCAGAGAGAGCACTCGGCGTCACATTCCCTCTTTATCCTTAAGTCTGATCTCTGCATGTATTCTGCTCCTCTTACTCAATCAAGGTTTCAGGTTCAAGGTTTACATAAGGAATTACGAAAAAATATATAATAATCCATCGTACCTTTTTCATCAGGCCATATGTGGTCAATACACTAAGTAAGCCTACAGTTAGTTGGCACTGCATAAACGTATGCATATTATTCAGGAAGAAGTGAATAATATTTCTGAAGTCTTTTCAGTTGTAAGTAACCACACCCAGAAATATACCCATGGAGGAAGTGATAGCTTGAAGTTCCACACTAACAGCACTGGCTCAAAATACATCAAAATGACCCCACCCTTAGGGAACATAAGGGGTAAGGTAAACAGATATTCTCATAGTCTCCAGGATCTCTAAAAACCCATCAATAAGAGGCTCAAAATGGTTCAGCTCATCTATTCTAATTGCTAATATAACCTGTTATCACATGCACACACCACATTAGAACTGATACAGGACTTGAGATTTTACACAGCAAGTTGGAGATTTTTATCATAACCGGTCATACCGCACTGTACTCATAGAGGGGAGACCTGTGGCTGACCCTAGAGCCAGAGCCTGCATCTCTACACTGACAGACTTGTTTCTCCTGTTGTTCCAGGACGTGACTTGTAAATCAGATCAGGAATCAGTCCTTTCCTATGGTACGTTACAACTTCTTTCTGCTGTGGTCAAAGAAACATAGAGTGCCTGAAATACGGTAATGTGTAAGGTTTTATAGAATGAAACAAAGTGAAAGAATAAAATGATGGGGAGTGGTGTTTGTGGAACATACATGACCCCATTTGGCTTAGAGCTCCACTCTTTTTGGGGCCAGGGACCCCTTACAGGACAGACCATTTCCCAAGGATCCCCTCATCATCGCAAACCCTTACATTCCAGGTGCTTTGCGTCTGTTGTGCCCTGAGTGAAGTCAGTGATTCATTACAGATCGACGTGTCAAAATCATATCAGAGTTTTTATTGGCCTAGAGTTAATGTGGGTGGGAGTAATGGACAAAATATGCTTGTTTAATTGGCGCAAATAGTCCCCTATTTGTAGATTTATTTTAAATGATACAACACAATTTTATAATTTATAGCAAATTATATCGCGGACCCCTGGCTATCGGTCGCAGACCCCCAGGGATCTGGGGCCCCTTCTTTGAGGATCACTGCCCTAGAGTACCAAACGATATGCTGTTAACTCTGTCAGGGTGTTGCAGAGTTGCCTGCACACACCTCAACCCACTGGGAATGGCAAGCTTAAAAAAGTAGCATGGCCTGTGATCAGAAATACTTGAATAGAACAAGTTCTATGTGAAAGAGGGAGCCTACTGCATTATCTTCATAACACCAACTCCCCTTCCGTATATCAGCTCCACCATCTTTAGGTGTTGAATGGGTTCAGCAGCCCAGTTCCTGTAATCATTCCTCAGAAACAGCCGCCGCTCCAAGATCCCCTGTAGTTCAGCCAGGGGTTGAATGCAGGAGTCTTGGTGGTGGTGGAGAAGCTATGTTTTGGCAGAGGGAGACTTACACACTCTTTACGGCCCAGGGCGGGTGTTCAGGGCTAACCAGTGATAGCAGCTGAAGGTAGAGAGTGCGAGCGACTACAACTACTACTACACTAGAAAGAACTAGAAGCAACACACACACACACTCAGAGTGATTTTGGAACCTCCCGATGTCTGTGTGTGTGTGTGTGTGTGTGTGTGTGTGTGTGTGTGTGTGTGTGTGTGTGTGTGTGTGTGTGTGTGTATGGCTTATCATGTTTCACCATAACATGTTCATCAGACATGAACCATTAGACGATTTGAACATTTACTTTGATTTGAGGTTGCGATGCGGTCTCATTGTTTGCCGTTTTCTCCCAATTGATATGATACAATGATACAATATGAGGTTCAAGTTCTCAAAACAGTTTACACAGCCAATAAAAAGCCGTCCCCTTACGTCTGCAAAAACAGCCCAGCACCACTGTGAGTGTGCCACTGCATTCTTGTGAGATTACATATTTTGAAAAACCATACACCAATGTCCAAACCGCAAGTGAATAGACAATGCATTTGGCTTTAACCACAAAAGATATATACGTTTGCAAAACATATTTATCAGAATGTTTTGCTGTCATTTACAAACAGATAGTGGGGCAGGTGAAAATCTGAGTTAGTGCAGCCTCTCGATGATATGAGATATGAATGTGTAGAGTGAAAGGTCTCCTACTGTCTCCACCTGGGGGCGCTCAATAGTGATGATAGGTACAATCAGTCCCAACTTTGGGTGACCCAGTCATGCTGCTTCCTGGAAGCACCCCTCCCACTGAATGCAGGGCTAATCTACAGATGGATCATAAAGACGCACATAAATCAGTGGAGGACACTCTGTGAAAAAGTCTCCTCACAGACGGTATGGTAGAATAAGAGAGAGAAAGAGAGAGAGAGAGAGAGAGAGAGAGGGAGAGAGAGAGAGAGAGAGAGAGAGAGAGAGAGAGAGAGAGAGAGAGAGAGAAAGAGAGTATGGATCGACAGTAAGAAACCACTGATATGTTTTACTAGACGTCCAGAGCATTATCCATTGTGCCGTGGAGCCAACAGAAACCACTGATATGTAATGAAGAATATTTCTTTTGTTTGTGTTTATGACAGTTTGGAGCGAAAGAGCAGGCCTGAATGTGTGTGTGTGTGTGTGTGTGTGTGTGTGTGTGTGTGTGTGTGTGTGTGTGTGTGTGTGTGTGTGTGTGTGTGTGTGTGTGTGTGTGTGTGTGTGTGTGTGTGTCGGTGTGTGCGCGTGTGTGTGTGTGTGTGTGTCTGTGTGTGTGTGTGTTTGCACTCATAGCCATTCAGACTGTTTAGGGTAGCACAGCAGGGCAGCAGAGGAATCTGATTTTCACCAAACAGCTCCCAGCAAACCACAGCATTTGAGTGGAAATGTTTTCCAGACTCTGTCCATGCCTCTACAGCATCAGCAGGGACTAGGCAAGGCCCCAGTGTTGTGGAAACAGTGGCAAATGCCTACTGTAACCGTTAGTCATACCAAGCCCCCTCTGTGTTAGAGGCTGATCGGTCAACATCTGTGGAGAATCTGCTTCCAATCCCTCTTTGTCAAAACGGAGAAACAGTCCTTTGCCTGAGCTGGCTTCTCTGACTACCGTACTACATTGCCGTTTCCTGATGTATTGTGAAGGGTTGTAAAAATGATATAGCTGATCGGCCATCCCAGAGGACAAGCCTGGCAGGTATCCACGGCACCACGAAGGGCCGTCCAGAATGTTTTAAGACCAACTATGGGAATCGTTAGGAGTCCGAAAGCATAGAAGGCTAACACCATTCACCGAAGCAATGAAGTAAATCGCTGATTATCTCATCCAATTAAGCCGTTTTTATTGGGGCCTAATGGCATTACAGTGAGTGGTTTAGATGTCATCTACTTCTGTGTCCAGGCCTTTAAAATATACATACAACCAGCCAGAGTGACTGGTGTTGCTTTGGTCACTTGCTCTGAAGTCTAGTGTACTTCTTTAGTCTTTGGATTGTCTCTAGACTCTGCTATTATCCAAGAGGCACTTATGTTGGTTGCTATGATACCCTAAAAGTGCCCATTGACCCAGGCTGCTTCTTATTGGCCGGGTTTGCCATTCACGTCCGCGTGATTGGCTGGTTTATGGGCCATTAATTGTCAGCTCATTAGCACAAAGGAAATGGACCATAATCTCAGTTAGCGTAACATAAAACACAGTGTAGCAGCAATCTGAAGTGCTGTCCACTGGAGTAATGAGGCTGTTGAGAGATCTTTGTTGCTAAGTACTTACCTCTGCAATTTGGCAGTGCTTCCCTGGGATAGCAGGTCAGGTTTACGAGACTGGCTCAGGAGCAGTGCAACACGTGGGACAGCGCTGAAAACTATGAGAGAGAGAGAAAGGGGGAAAAAAAGCTGTAGGTTGGATTTGGTCTTTTTCATAATAAAACACTAGCCAAATATTTCCCCCGTAAAACTCCTGAGGCCTTTGATCGTGTTAGGAATGGCATCCAATTGCTTTATTTGAAAGATGAAAGAAAGAAACCAGGTTTAATGGAAATGTTTGAGGGGGTCTTTGGGTCAGAATGAAAGGATGTTGAAACAAACACACACACACACACACACACACACACACACACACACACATACACACACACATCAAAGCAGGGTCAGTGAAACCACTTTCCATTCCAAGTTCCATTACAATGTTTCCTCACATTCAACTTAGTCAGAGGAAGGGGACTTTTTCTGAGAAGGGCAAAAATGGCAACACCCCACACACCTTTTTAAGGTCACACACACACACACACGCACACACACACACATACAGATACAGCTGTTCCTGCAATGACCAACAGATGGAGATGTTACCCCATCAAACATCTTGTGTTTCGGCGGAAGCCCTTGCGTTGTTGATCTAACCTACATTCCCTAAGTCACACACAAGCTTCCCACACAGCAGGCAGTCACTAGGAGCGGGGGAAAGCACCGCTCGTCCAGACGGTCGTGTCTACGGTCGTGTCTACGGTCACTGGAGTGACGTCTCCAGGCCACCCCACAATGTGGCGTCTCATTGTGGAGCCTTCATATGGTTGCCCGCACAAACCAGAACCTGGCTGTTGATGTGTACATACGGGGGTGAGAGAGGTATCGGGTCAGCTGTATTTGTGGATGTAGTGGGAAAGTGAGCGTGTGTGTGTATGAGTATGTGTGTGTGTGACGTCGTAAAAGGTCAGCGGTTTCCCTGTTTGCCTGGGGCCTTTAGGAACGTCACCTTTCTCACCAAATTGTGAAGCAGATTCAGACATTTTCCAAACATGTCTCCACCCTCCTCTTCCCTCTACTTTCTTCTCTCTTTTTCCCCTCTCTATCTTTAGTATTCTCTCTCCTCTCTCCTTTACTTTTCCTCTCTCTCCAGTTCTCTCTCCTCTTTCCTTCACCTCTCTGAGGTCTCTCTCTCTCCTCATTCTCTCTACCCCTCCTCTCCTCATCTCTCCTTTCCTCCTTTCCTCCTCTCTTCTCCTTTCTTTCTCTCCTCTCCACTACTGCATCAGCAGAAGGCAGGAAACGGTCCGCCCACCTCTCACCTCCATCTGAGCCCAACAGGAAATGAACACCCCAGACAGGCCAGTGTCTCAGACTCCACAAGGAACAAATACCATCTCTCTTTCACTCGCTCTCTCACTTCACTCTCATCTCTCTTTCACTCGCTCTCTCATTTCACTCTCATCTCTCTTTCACTCGCTCTCTCATTTCACTCTCATCTCTCTTTCACTCGCTCTCTCATTTCACTCTCATCTCTCTTTCACTCGCTCTCTCATTTCACTCTCATCTCTCTTTCACTCGCTCTCTCATTACACTCTTTCTTTTTTTCTTCTTCTCTTGCCTTGGTTTTCACGTACCCCAATGGACCCACTGTCTACACTCACCATTAAAATGCTCTCAATTAGTTTGAAAGAGAAAAGAGTTCGCCGTGACCCCGCACAAGGCTTGCCAGACAGTTTGTTTTGCAGGGGCAAAGGTTGTATGACTCTTCCAGTGGCAGTGTTTGTCCGCCTGTTGTGCTGTGTCAGAGCAGACTGGGGGAGAGTATGACAGCGGCATCGCTCATCGCCGTGGAGGCCCGGGCTCGTTTGGGTTACAACGGCTGCTCAGCAAGGCACAGCACCAGCAGTGAAAATGTCAACCGGCCACGTTTTTACAAAGGGCTCTCTTCAGGCAGGAGTATTATGTCTAATCCACAGAACAGCAGTGATGGGTTGTAAACTTCATGAGATTTGATAGCCTAGCATCAGTGGAACAATAACTACTGACTTAACCACTAATGTGCATGAGTCATCTGCGTGTAAGTCTCGAGCTTGGCTTACCTTTTTTTTTCGAGACTGACTCGCCGTCCACTGTGTGTAAAATCATCAGATTGTTATTCTATCGAATCAGCATCGCAATTGAAATGTGCTCAGGCTTATCTGTATTTTGTCTATCAAGTGTGTTATCTGAGTTGAGTATCTGAACGCGGGGGGAGAGCGGTGCTTAATGGTCGAGAATCTGAGCCATGTCTTGAAGAGCTTTGGCACAGGCGAGCGATTTTTATAAAGGACAAAAAAAATATAGCAAAGGACAGTCAAATATCTCCAAACTCTTCAGTGCTTTCCAAGGTATGCTTTTTATCAGTCGCAATGTTTATGGCCATAAGGTCTTCATCTGGTGCTAGTCTCTAGATCTGGGGGGATAAGTGTGTGAAAAGACAGTTGTTCAGTGTCTCACACACACACACTTGTGTTGGTGATGAAGGGGGGAGAAAAAAAGAAAGCGAGTCAAAGTGCTCCACTGTGTTTTAACTGAGGAGCTAAGGAGTGTTTTACATACTGGCTCAAGTGTCGAAAAAGGAACTGCTGGTCAGCTCCTGCTCCTCATCGCAATAAAAACGCTTCGTAAACTCCCCCAGTTGGACGTAGCGATAGTTGAAGTGAGTGGGATGCAGAATGGATTTCAAAGGTGCGAGAATTCATCAAACGAGTTATTTCCACTATAAATACAAGAATCTCCTGTGGCAGCTTCATGCACACGGAAGATCAAGCTTTTCAAATTAGTGGGTGGGGGTGGTTGGGTGTGTGTGTGTGTGTGAGAGTGTGTGGGTGTGTGTGTGTGTGTGTGTGTGTGTGTGTGTGTGTGTGAGAGAGAGAGAGAGAGGGGGACGGGGGTGTGGGCGGTGGGGTCTGCATTCTGGCAGATGAAAAGGTTTCCTGGGGTCAATTTCACATAAAATCTCTTCTCAGAGGCAGAACGGTAAAGCAGCCATGAAAGGTAATATAAAACAGACCAGCGCCACAAACATGGCCTGCCTCAGTCTCTATCAGCACCACAAACAACTGAGACATCACAGACATGAGGCTCAACACACACACACACATACACACACACACACACACACACACACACACACACACACACACACACACACACACACACACACACACACACACACACACACAAACACACACACACACACCCACCCACCCACCCACACACACAAACACACACACACACACACACACACACACACACACACACACACACACACACACACACACACACACACACACACACACACACACACACACAAACACACACACACACACACACACACACACACACACACAGTCTCTATCAGCACCACAAACAACTGAGATATCACAGACATGACGCTCAACACACACACACACACACACACACACACACTCACAGACAGAGTGAGTGAGATACCTACACACAGAGAGGGTGAGACACACACACACACACAGGCTCTCTCTTCTTCATTTGTGTATAATGTACAGGGAGGAGTTTGTGGTCTACTGATGAAAGTTACAAATGCTTGTAACAAGGCCTGTAACAACAATGTAGCTAAGAGACAGCACCTCTCAGTATTTCCATGTTGTCTATATGTATGGTGTGTATTTTAGAAGTACTGTTTGCCTCTGTTTGCACACACTCCAGAGGTCACAAATGAATGCAAAATAATCTAGAAAACACAGGGCAGGGCAGGCCTGAGATGGTCCATCTGGTCCTCCCTTCTCCTGGTGGAGGGCTGGGCTCCCATGTGCCCTGAGCTGTACCGCTGCCAAATACCCCGGGCAGCTCTCTGCTGGGTGCTTCACGGAGTAGAACGTGCGTACAGATGTGTCTGACTCAAACCTCCCGCCCGGCCACCTTTCTTCTCCTTTCTCACACTCTATCACTTTTTCTTTACTACTTCTTATTTTTGGTATCTATTCAGTGAGTCTTTCTCTCTTGATGGTAGGTTGGTCTGTCTCTCCTTTAACATCATTTAGTCTTTTTCTCCCTGTCTCCCTCTCTCTCTGTGTCTTCTGTCTTTTTTTCCTCCCTCTCCTTTCTCCCCTGCTGCCTATACCCCGGTCATTTATTACTCGTCTTAAGGCAGAGCAAAGAGGGGCTCCTCATTAATGTCCCGCTCCCCCTGTGAAAGGCAAACGTTTTATGTGAAAGATATACAGCCTCTCTTAGGGCCTCGGCATCTGTTACAGACAGCCGACAAAGACGGCCGCACTTGGCGAAAAATGTGAAAAATGCCTTTTGTTCTGTGAAGATTTTACCCATCTCTCTAACCAAAGTGATATATAGTTAGAATGTGTGGCAAAAAAGTACTTGAGCCCCCATAGTATATTTGAAAGGATTACAGACGTGTGTACGTGTGTGAATGCATATGTCTGTAATGTAACTAAATTAATTTGAGACACCAATTTAGTATAATCTCATTGTGTACTGTATGACATGAACTCTCTGCTGGGCTGTTGTGGTGTTAGTGATGGTGTATGTCTATGTGTGTGTGTGTATGTGAGTGTGTAGTGTGTCATGTAAGTCTGTGTGTGGGTGTGTGCCAAGTGTGTGCAAGTTAAAGATGTGTGTGTGTGTGTGTTTTCATCAGCTGTGTGATTCTGTGAGGTGGAGCAGTAGCCAGAGTGGCACCAGGTACAGTTCTTTATGAGACGGACATGGAGCACATTAGAGAGCATTATTGCTTCAGCATGTTTTAACACACACATTATTTCAGTCCCACCCCTTTCCCCATCTCCTGTGTGTGTGTGTGTGTGTGTGTGTGTGTGTGTGTGTGTGTGTGTATGTGTGTGCGTTTGTGTGTGTGTGAGTATCTGTGTGTGTGTGTGTGTGTGTGTGTGTGTGTGTGTGTGTGTGCGCGCATGTGTGCATGTGTGTGTCTGTGTGTTTCACAAGTGTA
>NC_137917.1:8713373-8748373 GCF_963457725.1 Sprattus sprattus | reverse complement strand
TTTGAGGTCTCTGAGCTTGTGAAGCTGGGTGCTTGCCCATGGAGGCCAGACAGCAGGAAAACTTCTCTTTTTTTGTTCTTTGTGGAGTAAAAAGATCCTTCTGCCCCATCTAGCCTCTTATGAGTCAGTGCAAGCCCCCTCACTTACAGGGCTAGCCTGATGGAGTCATCCACAACACGGGGCCTGACCACTCAATACTAAGACTGATGGAGTAATCAACAACACACGACCATGCCCCTCAATACTAAGCCTGATAACAAGGATGCTGAGATCTTTTATTTCTTCCCCCTTCGAAGTCACGTTCACTTTCTCTGTCTCCTGATTTTCATGTCATATTTATTTTCCAGACACTTTTAGAGAAACACGGGTAACTTGTAGCAAAGCCCATTATCTTGTGTTATATTATACGGCTCTTCAGAATGCTGCCGAACTTTCCATTGATTTGAATGGGCCACCTCAATGTTCGGAGGTCCGATTTTTCTCCGCTGTGCGTCGGGGTCCTGTTCGTCATGTCAGGATTTATGTTTAGATAATGACCGGCAGGCTATACATCATCCCTTACATAGTAGGAGTTTACACATTGAGATGATTGAGTACGAAATATGTTTAGAAATATATTTAGAAAATCTGCTGACTCATCAATTTAACTATATTCACAAGAGTAGAAATCAAGGTGACACTGCAATGTGTACCGTTTCTCTCTCTCTCATCCTCCTTTTCTGAAGGCCTACCATACAGTGTATAAGGGCAGCACCGCCCAATGTCAGACATCACATACGACATCATCACACCTCACTACACCGGAAATATGATGTGTTACTGAAAAGGAATCTTTAGTCATTGAATGTTTGTGACTGGTAATAACGTTTCATGCAGTGTGTCAGTTGTCAATTGAAGTGGAAAACGTCATGAATGGCACTCCGTAGACTTAGCAGGTTTGGCCTAAAGGGGGCGCTATCATGGAGCACCAAGCAGTGGCACAAGGTTACTGAAAATGACATCTCTCTCTATATATTACATCATGTGAACCCTCTCACCCTCTCACCCTCTCAACTCTCTCTTCATCATATAAGACATCATGTGTATATTCTCACCCTCTCATCATCATAGCAGTCATCATGTCAACACTCTCACCCTCCCAATTCTCTATATATGTCACATCCGACATCATGTGTATATTCTCACCCTCTCATTTCTCCTCATCATATCAGACATCATGTGTATATTCTCACCCTCTCATTTCTCCTCATCATATCAGACATCATGTGTATATTCTCACCATCTCATTTCTCCTCATCATATCAGACATCATGTGTATATTCTCACACTCTCATTTCTCATCATCATATCAGACATCATGTGTATATTCTCACCCTCTCATTTCTCCTCATCATATCAGACATCATGTGTATATTCTCACCCTCTCATTTCTCCTCATCATATCAGACATCATGTGTATATTCTCACCCTCTCATTTCTCCTCATCATATCAGACATCATGTGTATATTCTCACCCTCTCATTTCTCCTCATCATATCAGACATCATGTGTATATTCTCACCATCTCATCTCTCTCTCTACATCCCATCAGACATCATGTGATCACTCTCCTCCTGCCGATGCGTGGCGGGCGCTGGGAGGCGTGTGTGTACGCTGTGGTCCTGTGGCGAGGGCTCCGAATCGTCGCTGACGACATGGCTCTCCCCAGAGCCTGCTCTTTAAGGCCAGATTGGCACAATAAAATTACACGTCTGGCCCTCAGAGCAAACACTGGCTGATTCACAGTGGTGTGGCTACAGGCCCAACACACACCGATGATGTGTACATTAGCCAGTGTGTCTAAGTCTCTGCGTGTGAGTCTGTGTGTGTATGTGTGTGTGTGTGTGTGTTTGTGTGTGTGTGTGTGTGTCAGCAGGGGAACGTTGTATGACTGTGTATGGGAATATCCATGAATGCATGTGTGTGAGAGAGAGAGATTGAGACACAGGGGGAAGTTCTATGTCTGTGCTTGGGTTTATCTACAGCATGTGTGCCTATGTGTGTGTTCGTGTGTGTGGATATTTTTGTTTGAGATATGGACTGGGGGAAGTTGTATGACTGTGTAGAGGAATGTCTGTGTGTGTTTAGTATGTTTAAGTGAGGGGAACTGTATGTGTGTGTGTGTGTGTGTGTGTGTGTGTGTGTGTGTGTGTGTGTGTGTGTGTGTGCATGTGTGTGTGTGTGTGTGTGTGTGTATGTGTGTTTGTGTGTGTGTGTGTGTGTGAGTGTGTGTGTGTGTGTGTGTGTGTGTGTGTGTGTGTGCGTGTTTGTGTAGGTGTGAGTCCGGGTATGGATGTGTAAGAAGGAGAGGTTGTATGACTGTGCTGGGGCACATGAGTGTGTAGGAGTGTCTGTGAGTGAGTGGTGTGTGGTGTGTGTGTGTGTGTGTGTGTGTGTGTGTGTGTGTGTGTGTGTGTGTGTGTGTGTGTGTGTGTGTGTGTGTGTGTGTGTGTGTGTGTGTGTGTGTGTGTGTGTGTGTGTGTGTGTGTGTGTGTGTGTGTATCTTGGCTTGGCTGCTCTGAGTGAGGTTGGGTAAACAGCTACCAGGGAAATTCTGCCCACACTGGGTATAAATAAATGTGAGGGCCTTGGTCCAGCTGCATTGTGCTGGCTTCTACTACGCTCCCATCTGCATCTATGTCATAGGCCCAGGTGGGGTTTTGCCCTCATGTCCGGAGCTCTGCTACAGACCCATGTGGTGGTGTACTGTACTTTACTGGACTGTGCTGCCTCATCTATGGCCATGACCTGATAGAGCTGTGCTGCACCATGCTGTACAATGCTGTGCTGTCTACTGCGTTGTGAGGCGCTGTTCTGTGCTGTGCTGTGCTGTGCTGTGCTGTGCTATGGCTGTGTTACAGCCCCAGGTTGTATCACTGACTTGAGCTGTGCTGTGTTTTTAAGGTGTTGTTGAGTGTTTTGTTGTCCTGTGCTGTTGTTTCTCTGGCTGTTACAAGCCCACAGATACATCCTCTCACATACACCTCCCGCATCCTCTCACATGCGGGCAGGCTCATTATCAGGAGGTGGGCTCCAGTAAGGCATAACCGACCTGCAGCTGCTGATGAGATTCCCAGATGGGCCTCGCTCTCTCACACACACTCGCTCTCCGCCAGAGAGGAGAAAGACGAGACTTACCTGGGCGAGGCGTTCCCCCGGACACGGGGATGGAAAACACTGTGTTCGTTCTTTCATTTGTTCATTTGTTCTCGAGGAACTCGAGGGCTTGCGTAAGCCGGCTGGCTGTCTGGTGTTTCAAAACAAAAGCCCTTTTCCCAGCATTCCCAGTCATAGACTCAGCCGACCATTTTTCTGATAATGGCACTCAAATCATTGATGGTACTCCTTGAAACATTTAGCAGTTAGTGTCTGTGCCTTTCCTGACATGGCAGTCCTCTGCTCTATTTAGACCAGCCTTCAGTCTGAGTTGAATAGCTTAACCTTTGAACCCCCACCTGTAAGCATTAACATCTGAAAGATTTACACTTGAGAGAGCCCTGTGCTCGTACACACGCTGTCATTTTCTCTACCCCCACGAGAGAGCAGTCAGGAAGTATTTAGCACTGCGTCAAAGTTTGAGCGCCTGGGTCATAAAACAAAAGCACAACTCAAATCTGGAAAAATAACTTAGGGCACCTCGCTAAGAACATATGAACTACGGGAGTTCTGAGAAATATGGTCATAAAAGACAAGAAACAGAGAAAGAAATAGAGAGAGGGGGGGATCTTGTATAAAGCAGGCCTATAAAGCATCTATTTTGCTGGTCACTCTTGTGTGAAGTTGAAGGACACTGGCTGGACGTTCGTCAGTTCTCGTGTCAGCAAATGAAAGATCAAAGCAGATCCCAAACGGTCCGGTCCGGTTCAGTCCAGTCCGTCCTCATTCAGGGGACTGTGCCAACCCTGGGCCCGGGCTCGGTTCCCCCCTCATCCTATGTTACATTAGCCGAGACGAAGGGAATCATCGCTTAACATATGAAATGCATTAAAAAAGGCTTTTCACTTCTTTAGCATCAAATGGGTATAACAACTGCTGCCTGTAAAGAATGTCTTACATAAGAGCTTAAGGTTTTTACAGAACTTCTATAAATAAAAGAAAAATACAAAAAATACAAAAAAGACATTTCTGGTAAAACAATCAGTGCGCTTATAAACAACACACCCTCGAACGCCCTGTGAATCTGGCACAGTACGTCTGCGGCCCAGGAGAGCCTGGCAAGCGTCGGCCATCAAAAAATCCATGACAAACATAAGAACAGTCTGTCTGCAATGCAGCGCCGTGTGTCAACCACTGCGGAGCTCAGACTGCTGGAGCAGAGTCTAGAATGTCAACTGCTATTGACCAAATACCACATTCTCTTAGTCAGAGCAAATGCGATTGGCTCATGAGGACTACCCGTGTCACTCCAAATGGATGGGCTGTTCCGTCCATTGCTGCTGGTTGAGGGCGAGCCAGTGAGCGAAGAGTTTCATAAGTTTATGGAGGTTTTTATTTAAAAAAGGCTACGTTTGTCTTCAAGAGGTCTCATTTTACAGTGAAAACACAGATTAATCATATGAAGCTCATCATGAAACATTTAGCTGTAATACACACACACACACACACACAAACACACACACACACATGCACACACTGCGACTAGCACACTGGACAAGTGAGCGTTTCGATCTCTTTTTTGTTCTGAAAAAAATCACAGTTAATCAGTAATCCTGATGGCATATGATCAACCAGATCACTCTGTGTTCCATTACCTCTTCAATGATGTAAGAATTTGGGTTATATCTGGGTGAACTGTATAGCACTGTAGACATAAACACCACCTGGGACAAAAGGAAACATAAAAGGAAGACACACTGATCACTGATCAGCAAAAAGTTTCTAACAAGGACACATAGATGCTTCTAAGTAGGGGCCATGATATATCTGAGTGGCTAGCAAGTCTCTTCAGCTTGCAATTATGTGTCTTTACACGCACACATAACCACTGCAGTTAGGATGATCTACTTCCTCATTAAGCACCTGGAGCACTGAGGTAGTATTACGTATGCAGTGTGTGGTGAGTGCTATAACTATCTAGCATTAAGTTATAAAATGGCACTTTTTGGAGTTTAATGTTTATCTGCGGTGTTTGATGTATTGGAGGGAAAACCATGTGTGGCAACTGGTTATTACATACCCCGGGAAAAAGCACCGAGCCCAAGCAGACGAGAGTGACTCTAAAATGTGTGGAAGTGTGTTGAGGGCGATTTAGCTGAATGTGCACACCACATCAAAGGCCCCCCTCTGGACTGCGAAGCGCGTCAGCCGCGAGTCAGTGCCAGTTGCTCTGTCCGGCGTGCCATTGCTCTGACTCAGGAGCCTGAGCTGCGCGGAGCTGAGCTGCGCCCAGGCCTTAAATGGGGACGGCCATCTATGGCACCTCTCAACACAGAGCAGACTCTGTCACATGGCAGCCCCCAGGGCGCTACAATAATATATGCGTTGGATAGCGGCCCACTATTAAAGATGGGACCTATGAGGAGTCGCTTGTGTAAACTTTTAGTGTCTCACTGTGATGTCAAAGAGCTCTTAAACTTTAATTGAATCACCGGGGTGGGTGAGCAAGGAGGTTCGTCAACGAACACCAATGACAAATTAGATTTCCGGCTCTTCCCGGGTGTGGGACGAATCAGAGACAGAGAGAGAGAGAGAGAGAGAGAGAGAGAGAGAGAGAGAGGCCATTTTTTCCAACAAAGAGAAAAAGTAACCAAAAGTTCGAGGGAAAGCCAGAGGAAGCAAAATGAGTGAACATATTCTACAATTTGATCACGCTTTGAAATGTTAATTGGGTGCCTTTAGAATGTGATCCCTCCTGAAAATAAGCATGGCCGGGCAGCGCGTATTGTGATTGGAGAGGGGAGTGTTTACTCTGCACCAGGGTCTCGCTTGCCTTCTGCTGCGAGAGGTTTGCTCTGGCATGGACGCTCCTGAACAACTGCGGAGGAGGAAAAAAGCAGCGAAAAGAAAAAGGAGATGAAGGAGGAGGAGGAGGAGGAGGAGGAGGAGGAGGAAGAAAAAAATGGTCGAGCGAGCTTGTGTCACCCGGAGCTCTCCAGCTGCCCGGCCTCCAGCGCCCCCCAGGGGCCTCGAGTCAACACCGCCTCCTTCCGCTGGAGCAGACCCACAGCTGCTTTCTCAATCACAGGAAAACCTATCAGCACAGAGTGTAAGACTGTGTGTGTGTGTGTGTGTGTGTGTGTCTGTGTGTCTGTGTGTTGGCGGTGCGTGTGTGTGTGTGTGGGTTGGTGGTGTGTGAGTGTGTGTGGGTTGGTGATGTGTGTATGTGTGTGTGTGTGTGGGTTGGTGGTGTGTGTGTGTGTGTGGGAGTGCATAACTGCACGTGTAAGAGTGTGTAAGTATGTGATCATGTGTGGGTGAGCAGAGGGTATGGAAGATTGTTGCCCAGGACACTCTATGTACACATGGCAAGTCGACTCACATGGCAGAGCATACACACACACACACACACACACACACACACACACACACACACACACACACACACACACACACACACACACGGATACATGTCTTCTCACATGGCAGTACATGCGCGTACCCACACAAAACCATGGATTGTTTTACATAGGCAAACGTAATCTCAAATACTTGAACAGACCCCTTACACATTTAGCTAATTGCTTTAGCACACCATACTACCCATATTTTCATTGCAGACACACACACACACACCTGATTCTAAGAAACGTAAAAAGATATATCCAGTGAATCACAGAAGGGTGATATCATTAGGTCTAAAAATGCTGGGTGACTAATCCTCGCAGAGAGGTGCCATAGAGTGTGACATCACCACCATAACACCAGTATCAGATCTGTGGCAAGGTACTGTATTCACGTCCCAGGCCCGAGAGTTTTATATCATCTGTTCCCTGTCTCAAACACAGATGAGTGTTTTCCTGGCCATAGACATTTAATGCCTTCCAGGTCGCACTCACATAAACATGCACACACTCCGAGGCGCACACACACACAGACACACACACACACACACACAAAACCACGAAGAGGAAAGAAACGACGGAATGAGGAAAGAGGGAGACAGATGGAGAGAGAGAGTCAGACAGACATACAGACAGAGAATGAGTAAGAGGAAAGTGACATTACGGCATCCGAAATGCATGTACTACGACTGGTGAAAAAAGAATGGTCTTGAAGTAGACATGAGTAACCGAGCGAGTGACATCAGAGTTTTAGAAAGAGGAGACTACTGGGGGACTCGGGAACGATCGCTCCGTTCACGTAGTAAATTCTGCCATTGCACTCAACCGGAACACTCACACACGGCGGCACCAGCCTTCACTGTGTGAATTACTGGGACGATTCTCAAGACCGGCTTTTCATAGCCGCGTGTTTAAATGTGCTATTAAAGAACAAAAAAAGCCCAGAATGAACAGAGCGTAAGAATGAAACATGGTAACACTTTTAAATGCAGGCATGCAGATAACCTCTAAAAGCTTCAGCTTCTATTTTGTTGTTGCTGTGGGTTTTTTTTTTTTTTAATGTTTTTTTTTTTTTTCTTTACGGTTTTGCTGCTGCCAAACAGTAACATTAGCTTGTTTATGTGGTTTCTGCTGAATGCCTAATGTATCAAGTTGGTTTTTAAGGGCTTGTTAATCTTGTGTTAATAGTCATAACCCGCCCTCCTTAAGACAGGAGGAGAGGACAAACTGAATTAAGAGATTTCTGATGAGCTAAGCTGAAGCGGAGGCATAACAAGCGCGCAGAGATAAACCAGCCTGGTGGTCCTGGGGTGCTGGGCCGTGCCGGCTTGCTTCAGCAGGGATGGGGAGAGAATGGGACACAGCATTCTCCTCTCCCTCTCTAACACACTGACACTAAACTACCCACCCCCCCCCCCCCCCCCCCCCCCCCCCCACACACACACACACACACACACACACACACACACACACACAAAACAAGCTTTTGGAGAATTGCCTGTGAGAGTATTAGTTGGCAGAAAGCAAAAGAGAAGGAGTAAGAGAGAGTGAGGGAGAGAGTGAGGGATGGAGAGAAAGAGAGAGAAGGAGAGAAAGGGAGGTAGATGGAGAGAGAGAGAGAGGGAGGGAGGTAGAGAAAGGGAGAAGAGAAGTCTTTGAACTTCAGGGTGGCCTGCCACTGCCAGTTAGTGCTGATTGCGTGCATTGTGAGGCTGCCTGGCTGATGAATATTCCCGGGGACATCCCACTGCTCTGCTGTGTCAGCACTCCATCACGATGCTACACAGAGATGGTGGCGCTACAGTGGGGGAGGAGGGTCCAAAAACACAGGGGAAAAAACGACATCAAATAAATGGAAGCAGTAAAGGTAAGTGAAAGAGTTTGCAGCTATCTACATGTCCTTGCAGTCATCAAAGCTTTCAAATTCCTCTTCCTGACCTCGAAAATCAGCATGTTTACATTGTATCCTTCACAAAGCCATCAGGGGCCTTCAGAACTAATCCTACACAGCAACCTACTCTGTCGTAAATGCAGTGGCGGTCCGTGCATTTCACGACTAGGCCTTCAGCGATGTCCTACACGATGTTAAACTGAGTGAATCCACCTCCTAATACCATCATTATGACGCCATGGCTCTCGAACCATTATATTTATACAGAAAGGCAGTATAAGTGAGCATTGCATCACCTTAACATAGTCGAGTACAACAGACTTTATTCATATTTCCGGAGCATTTAAAATCAATACACCCGTATTAACAATACATTAATAGTAGTAAACTCTCAGTTATATGATCGCTTGGATATTACTGTCACAACTTAAAAATAAAAGGCGATTTTCAGGGATTAGTTTTAAGTCCACCGAAAGTAGCCTATGTGAGCTTTAACAAGTTTGTCCCACCTGCAAAGCAGTTTCATTAAACTTCCCATCCTCACGATATCCAGTTTTTCTTGAAAGTTCCGTCTTGAAAATGGCGTTGTAATTGTATCAAAAACTGGAATTATCAAGTTGGTGTAAACTAGTTTATTTGAGTTGGTTAATGTAATTATATTTAGTCTTACCAATTGAAACAACTAGCATAATAAGCATTGAAACGATGTACGTCGTTTTCGCATTAGCCAGCTAAACTGAGCACTGAAGCACTGCACCGGTCTGCCTCAGTATCCAATCAAAGGACGTTTACGTGTCACGTTCACCGCGAGGAGAGAAATCTTCCGGGCCTTCTAGAAGGCCCAGTATCGCCAACTCGAAATCTGATTGGTTGTCACAACTGTCTGTTTCAGTTCATTCAACTTAAATGAACTGAAACAGCCAGTTGTGATAACCAATCAGATTTACACGGGCCTTCAATGTGAATTCTGAAGGCCTCAGGGAAGATTTCTGTTCTCGGGGAAGATTTCTTTGAGCGTGGCAACACATGATAGCTGAAATATGATTGGATGAAAGCTCTAACATAAATAAACAACGCTGGAAGCTATGCAATGAAGATAATGGACTATGGGGAATAATTAAATACATATTTATGAAAAGAAAATATTGAAATTAAATTTATTTTATTACATTTACTTTCTGATTATGTTTAGGCCAGCAGAGAAGGCCTTGAAGGCCCTGACGGACCACCACTGCGTAAATGTAGATGTGCAGGAGCTTAGGGTTGATCAGGACTAGATCAGGGTTAGATAAGGACTAGATCAGGGTTAGATCAGGGTTAGATCAGGACTAGATCAGGGTTAGATCAGGACTAGATCATGGTTAGATAAGGACTAAATCAGGGTTAGATCAGGACTAGATCAGGGTTAGATCAGGACTAGATCAGGGTTAGATCAGGACTAGATCAGGGTTAGATCAGGGTTAGATCAGGACTAGATCAGGGGTAGGTCAGGACTAGATCAGGGTTAAATCAGGGTTAGATCAGGGTTAGATCAGGGTTAAATCAGGGTTAGATCAGGGTTAAATCAGGGTTAGATCAGGGTTAGATCAGAGTTAGAGCAGGGTTAAATCATTACCAGATCCATTCTTGACCCAGCTGCTTTCTATCCACTAAACTTTATCTAACACAACTCAATATGTGAAGCATGGCTATGTTTGGATGAACCCTAGGACAGCTCTCTATCTTTTTCCAGTAAGGAGAGCTCAAATCGGGCTATTGCTTCGGTGGCACCCCCTGACCACATTCTAAGAGAAGAGAAAGAGAAACAGACACACAGAGCGAAATAAAACAACTGACAAAAATAAATGTATCCATTAATCATAATAATTCACATTTGTAAATAAACCCCTCAAAAAAAGTTCGGAAATGTCTTTTCGGTCGATTATTCCTCCCCTTTAATAATACCAATTGGTATTGTATTGTATATCGTTGGAAAGCCTGATTAGTCACCTTTACAACGAGGTACAACTTGTAAGGATCGTGCATTCGTGGAATGAGCAACACAGCTAACCGTGTGGGTAGCGGCCCACATTTTTTTGCCAAAATCCCCTGCAATATTCTTCTGTTGGTATTCACTCTTGTTTTGAGTTGCTTGGTGGATTGGATTATTCTCCCACAGTATTAAGGAAAAAACAACACATATTGACCATTTTTACACTTTATTCATTTTACACTGTCAGGGACCTCAGTAGCACGTGGAAGATCCATACGCAGCCACAACAGCTTGGCACCTCCTGTGGGATGGCATCCCATTCCTGAACCAGAATTTGTAGCAAGTTGTAGAAACATTCCGAACTTTTTTTGAGGAGTTTATTATGTATGTTCATGAAGAAGTCAACAATATTTTAACATATAATCTTACTATTAATTAGATGAAAATATATGGACAAATCTTTAATAAGAAACCAATCTACGTACAGTAGATCACTTTCTTGTTTCTCAATCTGGTGCCAGACAGCCCAGGGCAAAGTTGTCTGCTGAACATTGAGCTTCGGTCACTGTAGCACCAACCCAACAAACCTATCGAACTCTGCCATTACAAAGGTCAAGGGTCCAACAAGCATCCACTCGACATCACAACGCACAGGAGTGGCAGAAAGAGAGATTGCTGGGTGTCTAGAGGCATGAGTCATAAGAAAAGGGTGTTCGCATCCAACCCAAGTTGGGACCAGTTGCTGAGACAGGTAAAGGTAAACTGAAAAAAAAAAACGATTCATGTCAGCACGCTGTTTTTCGCTCGCCCGAAATGATTTCAATTGCAGCATTTCGACCGTTCAGGTCTTCATCAGGAAAACCCTAATCTTAAACCTCACCCTCACCCAGGGCAGCAGGGCAGTTCCCCCCGGGGCCTAGGCTTAATCCTGGGCTTCGGCTTGGGCCTGCTCTCCCTGGCTCCTCCAGCCTGGAGCCTCTGGAGCGGGACCACATGGAAAGTAATGCGCAGTGGAAACTGGCTGCCAAGAAAAAAGTCCACTCTGCACCGCTACGCTCTGCTCTGTTCTACGCACCTCTTCCAGAACAGCATTCCTTCCGTCTGACACATGCGTCATGAAGCTGATTATCATCTAAGTGGACGAAACGCAATTTGGAAGAAAAGGTGGGTACCTAGGCAGAGAGAGGCTGCCCTCAAGAGCAGAGAACGGTTCCAACGATAGGTAACTTCCAAAGGGGGGAGGGGGGTTGGAGTGTGCAGTCGTGGGGAGAGGTTGGAGCTTTAATGTGGCAGGGTGATCATGTGAAACGGGAGAATCATGGGAAATGTAGTTCCTGGGAAAATCAAGTCGATGCTATGAAACACTGGGCGACAGACAGGATGGGGAGGAAAAACAGCGAGAGGTGATAAGATGATTTACAGAGCTGGAAAGAGAGGAAGACAAGCGTGGACACTGGGGGCGTCAGCCGGGGACCCGGACCTGCAGCCCAAGATGACGTGACGTTAGGCAGCGTGAGGCAGTGTGAAAACGGATGGAGTGGTTTTAGTTTTTCCTATTTCAGGGGGATGTTGACATTCATTCTCTTTTCCTCACCTGACTTCACCTCGAGGAGCCGCAGACGCAGAGGAGCCTTGCTCATTCCCAACATCTCCACTCCTCACTAAATCACACAGCGCCTGGACGTCTGCTCTACACTAACACTTCAACTACATTACACTGACAGTAACAATTACACTTCAATCACATTAATACTATACTACCAATAACACGGAACCTATCCAGATTCTACCCTAACACATCAACTACACTAAGATTAATACTTAAAGCACACTACACTACACCAAAACTAACCCCTCACAGTACAGTCCACTGCGGGTCAGTGCCAGAAAGCAGTTGACCCATGTAGAGTGCATCACACAGCGTCCTGAGAGAGAGAGAGAGAGAGAGAGAGAAAAAGAATGGGAGTGAAAAATGGAGAGGGAAAAAGATAATGGAGAGATAGAGGGAGAATAAAAAAGAAAGGGAGAGGGAAAATTCTAAACCAGCTCCCAAACTGTGTGTGTGTGTGTGTGTGTGCGTGTGTGTGTGTGTGAGCGTGTGTGTGTGTGTGTGTGTGTGTGTGTGTGTGTGTGTGTGTGTGTGTGGGCACGTGTGTCACAAACTCATTCAATGCTTGATTGCCATCTTAAACTGACAAACGTGCATTCTGTGTGTCTGTGTGTGTACGTGTGTGTGCACAAGATTATGTGGATAAACAGATCCAAGAGCAGGGACTGCCCGTTTGCCCTCTTTGACTTAAGTTGCCCCTCCGAAGGAAATAAGTTACCCCTCCGAAGGAAATATATATTTGCGATTACATGACGGGCGTGGGCCACGCCGCGTGGCAGTCGTGGGTAGTGACAGCTGAAAATTATATTGTGAAAATTTGCGATTACATGACGGGGCTGTGCCGCGGTAAGTGACAGTTTAAAATTATATTTTGAAAATTTGCGATTACATGACGGGGGCGTGGCAGTCTCGGGTAGTGACAGCTTAAAATTATATTGTGAAAATATGCGATTACATGACCGGGGCGTGGCAGTGGCGGTGAAACAAATATTGTGTTGCCCCTTTTTTCCAGGGCAGAGCAACTGCCCTTCAAAATTCCTGTGCACGTCCCTGTCCAAGAGGTCAATATTTTGAAACGGTAGAGAGGACAGGATGTTACATAAGTTTCTGAGGCTGTACTGAATTGAACAGGCTCTATGGACACTGTAAAATACCTCGCCAAGAGTCTTTGGACACTTTTTCTTTATACGCTGGACTGAGACGGGGCATAAATGTGATGTAATAAAGACAAAACATTCTTTTGCGCTGAAGCGCAATTAGGTTTGAATAATTTTTTTTTTGTCTACCACTACCACTACTTCTGTTCAAGACAACCTTGCAACTGCATCCTGTGGATGTTTGAAGGTACCACAGTGGTGTTTGCACTGACTGCAGGGGTAGGAATGGGGGCAAAAGGGCGGGGTGGTTGGTTGGCTTCTAAATGACTGTGCAAACACACAGGTAGGCGTTTGGAATAACCGCAAACCACCTTGAGAGGCCAGGCTAGCACCGACGACTGTTCCTGTGCCTGACGATGTTCCACTGACAGGAAGAACACGAGAACGACGCGAAAAGACGAAGGCTCCAGAGGCGTTCCAGTGACGCCCGACGCCAGCCTTTTGATGGGGGGCCAAATTCAGTCTTGCACGCTTAGCACTCCTCACACACACACACATATACACACACACACACATATACACACACACACACACACACACACACAAACACACACAAACGCACACTTGTATCATTTTACAAGTCTTCCCAGCCTTCAGGGATTTCATTATGATCATGTCCCGTTTGATCAGGGCTGGCACTGGGGAGAGGGCCTTTAGGGAGGAAAGCTGCAACGCTGCAGTGCATTCAGGCGCGACGGTTATAAATGAATGGAATGAAGTGTGTCTGTGTGTGTGTGTGTTCATATGAATGTGTGTGACGGAGTGTGTGTGTGTGTGTGTTCATATGAATGTGTGTGACGGAGTGTGTGTGTGTCCATATGAATGTGTGTGAGTGTGCGTGTTCATATGTGAATGTGTGTGACGGAGTGTGTGTATGTGTGCGTGTTCATATGAATATGTGTGATGGAGTGTGTGTGTGTGTTCATATAAATGTGTGTAAAATAGTGTGTGTGTGTGTGTGTGTGTGTGTGTGTGTGTGTACATTGTCTTTGTTCGTTTGTCAGTAGCATGAAAACCATTCCTCTCAATGACAACCCTTTTTCATGTCAGACTGCGGGCCTTGCAGGTTATTTACCAAAGCTGGGCGGTGACAAGTAAATGATGGGTCCACTCTGAATGCACATGACTTCAGTGTCAGAACAGATGGCCAACCTGACAAGGGATCAAAGACCGCCTAGGTGTGCATGAAAGTGACTGCACAGGAGAGATTTTGTGTGTGTGTGTGTGTGTGTGTGTGTGTATGTGTGTTTAAGGTTATAAACACCACTCCTAAGCCTGGGGGCATTCCAAAGACTTTGGCAGGAACCCTTCTCCACTCTCCAACCACCTCACCTCCTCCATTCCAGCCTCCACCCCTTGCACTGTCTGTGCACCCGGATGTCTGCAGTGCGGGCACAATACGGACCTGTGTCCCACTCTGACTCAGAGGAGCTCCTGGCTTCCTCCGTGTCTCCAGCTGCCTGCGCTGACTCAAATCAAATGGAGTGCGGCCCATCGAAAGTCAGCGAATCCCTCTCTCCCTCCTTCCCTCGCTCATTTGCCCTCCAGATCCCTCCCTGCGGGACAGCCCAGTGGCCCCCTTGACCTTCCAGAATAAGCTGATAAAGAGCCACAGATTACGCAGACGCGCTAAAATGTGTTTAAGTGTGTGAGGGAGTGCATGCGTGTGTGTGAACTCTTATCTGAATCAACCTCCCCCCACCCCACACAACCACACTCAGCTCCAGTTCCCCCAAAAGCCTCTCACTGTCACTGCTCAAGATTTCGCCGTAGAGCTCAGTAACCGTTCGTATTTTTTCCCTTTTTTTTTCTTTTCCATTTTCTAACGGGTTTTAAAAGGAAGGCTTTGTCAGGATTCCTGGTATTTTTGCACTGGAGTGCTTCTCCAAGCCCCGCGCCGTGTTAGCGTTGGCCTGAGGCCCCTGCAAGCCAGAGCAGGGCCCGACATCCGGACGACCTCAAGCACGGCGACGGAGGAATCGCTAACCACTTCCTTCCAATAACCATTAATGAAGCGATGTGTGTTACTGCGGAGGACTACCGAAGCAAAAAGCGCAGTCGAGACCCCCTAAACACATGTTCAACAGATTTCCAGCTTAGACAGAAAAAAAAGAGGGGAAAAACACGATGATGGGGCTTCAAAAAGGAGAGGCAAAACAAAACAAAAAGATGGACAAAAAGGAGTAGAACAAGGAGGAGAGAGAGAGCGAGAGAAAGAGAGAAGGTAGAGAACAGTTGGAGACAGCCATACAAGTGTCTTCACACTTGCAGCATACGGTTCTGCAGTGGTGTTCCAGTTCTCTAGCAGGGTATTGGTTCTGCAGCCGTGCTCCAGTTCAGTGTCCCAGTTCTACAGTGATGTTCCCATTGTGCAGTGGGATTCTGATTCTATTCAGTCTTTCCAGCTCTAAGGTGCAGAGTCTCCATCATACAATTCCAACCTTGCAACAAGTACTCACAGCCCGAGCATCCTCCACACGCTCATAGAGGCCGAGCAGCAGGCCCGGGGTGGGTAATCGGGAGAATCGGGAGTGTTCCCGGTGGGCCGCTTCACTTCTGGGCCGGTCGAGAATTTAATTTTTTGACATTTGTCATGTTAGTCCATCTTCTCTTAAAGTAGGCTACACACATTGTGCATTATGACACAGCAGCCTCTGCATGGGTTGTACCATGCGAGGAAATTCTCCCCTTCCAAATACAGTTGGTTGGGTCCATAGCCCGTCTTTTCCAAAACGTTTTCTCAGATAAGCTACCGATGGGCCGGCCCTACCACAACGATACGAGGCAGGGAGGATGGATGGGAGGGAAAGGCCAGGAGGGGCTGAAAAAGCCAGGTTGAAAAAAAGAAAGGCTTTGGAGGATGATGCTGCCAAATGTGCCAAGCTTACTGATATATTTTCAAGAGGACAAACACAAGTGGCAACTGGTAAAGAGAGACATAGGTCTAATGATAAGCAACGTTCGGCTAACGTCGTAGCGTTGGTTAATATCGTTGCAGCGTTGTCAACCTATTTGCAAGCAAAATATTAAATTTACCTTTTTATACCCAATATATGGCGATCCATAGACTTCGCAAATATTACGCAAAAACTCAAACTTGATCTGTGTATGCAGTAAAATGACTCCTGCTGAAAATGATGAGCCTGAAATTTGCAATGAGGAGGCCATGACTACACGTACAGGTAGAGAGGATAACATAGTAAACAATATGAATTCAAGTTATTTAATGTAAGAAAGAGAAGTATATGACAGTACTTGATGAAAGAAAAGAATGCCAGGGGAGATTTTAGATGATGAACCAGTAGCCTCATCTGATGCTGCCTTTGAGGTGAATGTCCATAATGTTGTTCTGGACACTGTGGCAGGTAGCATGGATAGGAGGATTTCAGCAGATGCAAAACTTGCCTCATTTCACTTGTCTTGACCCTTAAAACTTTCCTGAAATAAAGATAAATGGGCTCCCTAACTCAGCACTCCAGGAAATCAGCAAATGTCTGCTTACGTTAGATGACAGAGCTACTGTTAGCACATTACAAACTGAGCTGTCTAGCTTGGCAAACCATTGGGAGAGACTGAAAAAGTCCTCTCTTGAAGGTTATACTGTCAGGGCATGTAGTGAGGTGGCACAATGGCGGACTACGGAAGAAAGCAGGACCTGTTCCTCCTGCAAAACTGTGCCATTTGTGTCCACTTAAAACTCTCACAGTACTCCTCACAGATGCTTATCATGTCATTTGGTTAGCTTTGGACAAAGTTTCTGTTGACTTTGTCCATCACACAGATTGCAAGTGAGAGAAGCTTCTCAACCTTAACATTTGTGAAGAATAGGCTACGAAGCTCATTGAGTCAGGACAACTTGGAGGCTTTCATGTTAATGTGCACAGAGAAGGAAATCTTCATGTCTATAAGCAACGACACAGTTATACAGTAGATAAAGTGGCTGAAACCAGTGCACTGCTTAGGTGGTTACTGATGCTGTAGTGTAGATGCTGTTGGTGCTATTCGCAATGAAACTATACTGTACTGTGAGTTGAACTGTAAACATTAGTTCAATATGCCTCCTTGTTGAAGAGTGGGAAATGTTTCAAATGCTTTATTTATTTAATTTATCAACCTATCCTTGTAAAATATTTTGTGTTAACTTCTTAGCTTAAGTGGATTATTATTTTACCCTTACATTATTTGTTGAACCATGGTATTAATAAAAAAAAAAACTACAGTATAGTAAGAGCTGAACTACTGCTTCATTTATCCAATTTCCACTACCATGGAAAAAGTGGGCCGGTCTTGGGCTTGAAATTCCCGGGCTGAAAAGTGACCCCACTCCGGCCCTGCCGAGCAGTGTGTGCGTGTGTGTATTCACAGGGAGTTTTGAATGTGCTAGTGTACACCAGTTGCTTTGAGATTCACACTAACAGTGTGAGCAGTTTTATTCAGAAGACCATCCTTTCAACACAGTTAAAGGTGCAGTCCGCAATTCTAATCCCATACACTTTTTGTCCAATTCAATGAATGAGGTGTTGGTTAGTTGACACAATGTTACTGGAGTTTATGATCGTTCGCATACAATGGGTGCATTGGCCAACGCAGGACAAGTTCATAGCCAATGGCACATCTACCACTTTTCACTGAAAAAACTGTAACATGAACAAAGGTATTGCTTTACATGGTTAATCATATATCACTTTTTTCCTTTTAATTTTTAGGGAAAACTTGAATGAACAAATATGTGAATCAAAAAATTATGGAAAAATTGATTTGTGTCTGCCTCTTCTGACAGCCCTCTAATGGAGCAATCACACAAATTACATTTGAGGATCCTATGGGAAACAATATGTGTTCTGTATATAAAACTAACCTCTGCATATTACAATTACACCAATCATTTGTATATAATTAATAATACAATTTGCTATGATCGCATACAAATCCTCTTTGATATTTAGAGTGCTCAAATGGCCAGGGAACAAATGCAGCCAGCATTTAGTGAGAGCAAGTACCACCGTCTGAACTGCACAGCATACAGTAGCTTATTCTTGCTTAGATGGAATACTTGAGGTCTTCGCTGGCAAAATAAAGCAAACCTAGGTAGGCTACATGTTGAACAGTGAGTGCATTACTCTGGCAAGTGGCATTGGAGACATCTAGCCCCAAGCAGCTGCCAAAGATAGTAAACTCCCTCGGACGAGAATTGATACACTTCATAGAGATCATTGGAATAAGCTAAAGGATTTTGACGGTCTCTAAACAACAGTGAGCCTCTTGCAATCCGTGCGCAAATGTCGGGTCTTCCAAGATTGTAAGTGGAGGGCGGTGTTTATATCGGGTAACATTAAATTAAACATGAAGATAATCTGCTTGGAGCAGGTTGGAAATGCAGTGTAAATTGCCATGACAGCATACCTTGGGTGAAAGGCATCCACCTTTCCTATTACAGGTTAATGGAGAAGCTACTCCTGTAGTTCTTCCTGAAGTGAGCTGGATGAGGTAGTCCCTCGCTTCGGTAGTACAGCCCTCTGGCTCTGTACATGGGACACAAACAGAGTAGCTTGGACCAAGCCTTACACAATCCCAGCCAATCAGCACGCACGCTTCAGAAGCACAGAAGGGAAAGGTTTTGCGGACTGCATCGTTACAGTGTAAAAAACGAAACAAAAAAAACATCTACACTTAAGATCAACACAGTGTACAGATTCTTTTGTTTAAGAAATAACTGACTCTTAACTGGAATTATGTAGTCTAAAAGTACAATAAATATGTGACCCTCGATAATTCCTTGCATTCTACAGATAATGGTGTCTTTCCCCAAATAGTCATCTCATCTCATTTCAAGTATGATAAATGTAAGTGCATATATAATACAACAAACATAAAACACATAAAATATAATGCATAGAACAAAAAATATAATGCATAGATTGGCACAATATGTAGGGTTATCTTTTTTAACAACATAAATGACATCCTATACGTTTAAACTCTACTCTACTGTCTTCTACAGTCTTTCCAAAGACATGCATGCTAAAAAGCATTTCAGTGTTGGTTTGCAAATACAGTCAGTAGAGTTACTGTGGGGATGACTTTGGAATGTTCAGGAAAATAAATCAGTAAAGGACGTCCTCTGATTTGCTCGATTTAATCCACCACAGTGATAGACAATTGATTCCCTTACTTGAGCTTTTCTTGATCCATCAGCTGTTTTAGTGCATATTCTGCTTATGTGTGTGTGCTGGTGTGAGTGTGTGCATGTGTTTGTGTAAGTAGTGTGTGTTTGTGTAAGTATTGTGTGTGTGTGTGTGTGTTCTGTTGGAGTAGCATGCTGGTGTGAGTGTGTACATGTGAGACTGTGCAGAAATTTGTGAATGTGTGTGTGTGTGTGTGTGTGTCCAGTCCGGTCTCCTCCCAGCGAGGGAGCACTGGCTAGGCTGTGCTCTCTGAGTGCTCCTCCGGGGGCAGCTTGCGGAGCAGCCAGGCGCGCAGCAGCTCCAGCTCAGGGGCACACAGCTGGTGGTGGAGGCCCGGGAGGGTGTGGAAGGACACGCTCATCCCCGCCTTCCTCAAGAGGGCGCCAGTCTGCTCGCCCCACTCGTGCAGCACCAGCTCGTCACTGGACCCGTGGCACTGAAACAGTTCTGGCAGTGGATGCCCCTTCCTGTCGTCCACAGCCTGGGAGCAGAGAAAGAGATGAGACATGAGACATGATGCGAGACATGAGACGTTACATGAGACATTAGATGAGACATGAGACGAGACATGAGACATTAGATGAGACATGAGTCTTGAGGCACATCTCATGGATGTCTATCTGTCCTTGATTCCCCCATCCTCGTTGCATTCCTTCCTCGTTTCCTTAACGTTTTTGTCAGAGGGAGGGGCTAGGACGTAACTCAAGGGAGGACTAGGAGGATTGACAAATAAAGGAAATGGTAACCACTAGAGATGGCTAATAAAGTAATGGAGTAGGGATGAGTAAGTAACATTATTATATGGCAACGACAGTACGAGCATTCTGATTGGCTAATGGGTAGTCATGCCAGCCGCGTAATGACGTTCTAGCCGGTCTGCGGTCTGATAAGTATTGTTATTGCACACCCCATCAATCTTAGAAATGAGTGATACCATGTACCAAGTACTAAACATTACATCCTTAAAAAATAGCGATATATCAACAGCCATGAGCATGTATTGATAGAATCAGGACTCCTATTATGAAATTATCTGAGAACAGGAAACCAGTTGAATGTCGTGGTAACATGACAGTTGATGACAGTTGAAGAATAAAGACTCAAGAATTCGCGAACATTTTGATATCGGGTAATACTTTATAGGACTTAGTACAGGTCAGTACAATTCAGAAGCAGCGAAAATGTGTTATTGAAAGTGATGATGAAGACTTGACTACTATAGTTTGAAAACCTTGTGTTTAACTGTAAATTAAAGCCATTTAAGCTGAGCCCTGTTGTCCGTTTTCTATTGATCATTGTAACTTGAAGTTAGCAAGTCATTGTTTGCTAGGCAACACCTGAAACACTGTGTCGTGAGAAGACTTGAGAGCTGAACAAAACGACATGTTTTCTATTTACAATTACCATTTATTTTCAAAATGAAAAGAGCTTAAATGCCATATAATAAACAACTTACTAACCTCGACCGTTCGGTCATGCAGGTATATCAGACTTCGGCCCCACCGCATCAACCTCGCTATCGCTCGGCCAATACGTTACGGCCTCTGTCTGATATTGACCTGCATGACCTCACTCTCGGCCAGTAAGTAGTTAGTCATGACCGATCGTGACAAAAGAATAAATACACATTCACAAATATCAACAATCAACAAATAGGTCTGTTTGAACAATTCATTCATTTCTGATTGGACCAAAGGCATTCGATGAGTGAGGATATCCTGGAACAATCTCACTCAGACTAACAGCTAGAAATCACTCAATGTTTGAAAAACTTCAGCCATTGAATTGTAGGACGTCAACATTCCATCCATTCAAAGTGAGAGAGCAGAATTGCAGGCAGCAATTTTATAACGTCATAATTGACAGTTATATGACATATTTGACAGAATATGGAGTAAAAGGGATGTACAAATTAACATGTAAGGTGAAGACTGGTGAGTGTATCAATTAATGTGCAAAATGGCAACTTGCCTGCGGTGTGCCAGTTTTCATAGCTTGACAACAATTGAAGGCAAAAACTCTATTTTTTCATCTATCTCTCTCTCTCCGAGTGGTAGTGAGAATGTGGATAGTTTTAATAGGAGTGAGTGGTAGTGGGAATGTAGATAGCTTTAATAGGAGTGAGTGGTAGTGGGAATGGGGATAGCTGTAATAGGGGTGAGTGGGAATGGGGATAGCTGGAATAGGAGTGAGTGGGAGTGGGAATGGGGATGGGAGTGAGTGGTAGTGGGAATGGGGATAGGAGTGAGTGGTAGTGGGAATGGGGATGGGAGTGAGTGGTAGTGGGAATGGGGATAGCTGTAATATTGGTGAGTGGGAGTGGGAATGGGGATTGCTGGAATAGCAGTGAGTGGGAGTGGGAATGGGGATAGGAGTGAGTGGTAGTGGGAATGGGGATAGGACTGAGTGGTAGTGGAAAAGGGGATAGCTGGAATAGGAGTGAGTGGGAGTGGGAATGGGGATTGCTGTATCAGGAGTGAGTGGTAGTGGGAATGTGGAAAGCTTTAATAGGAGTGAGTGGTAGTGGAAATGGGGATAGCTTTAATAGGAGTGAGTGGTAGTGGGAATGGGGATAGCTTTAATAGGAGTGAGTCAACAGAGAGTCAGTGATACCTGATAGACGACTGAGTCCTTATTCAGGAAGCTGGACAGAGCAAAGACTCCGCCCACCTCTGGGTGGTTCCTGCAGGCTAGGTGAAGCGCCATGGCTCCGCCCATGGAGAACCCACCTTTTGGAAAAATGGGGAACAGAGGAGCAAGATTTCAGGTTAACAAATTAAAAGTCCTTCTACTGTTTGGCTCCTGCTATACCCTTAACTTGATGGCATCGTTGTTTCTACCTCAGAATTCTATCCAAAGTGGTTTGTTAAATCAACCGGTTGTTTCAAAAATCTGGGAAGGATTTTTACTTTTACTGACCCTGGACTTTCCACTTTTGGGTTGGGAATTACGGGAATGCTAGAAAGAGTCTCTCCCAGCTGTCTGGTTTGGCCTGGCACGTCTGACTGCTTCCTGAATGCTGTGGGTAATTGTTCTCAAAGCCTTTGAACAGCCAGTACTTTTAGTGAGCGGGGGATTGGGGGGGAATCCTCCTCTATTATGATGGCAGCGTATTTCAGAGGACCATCTGCTTCTAATTAAACAGCGCAGCTAATTATGCTGTGATTCGCTGTCAGGAGGAACAACTGGGGACAGTCTTGTGCCCCAATTCAAAATGCAGGGAGATTAATTCCCATCTAAACTGTGTGTGTCAAATCTGGTCAGACAGTGCTGGCATTTGCTACATTTAAAAGTGCAATCGTGCAAAAAAGAAAAACTATATTAAAAGTTTCGCCACATAGATCTGCATATTAAAGAAAACATGAAATCCTGAGAGAATTTTTTTTTAACTGTCAGGTTAAGACTGACTGTTGAAAACAACTCAAGAAAGAGAAACAGAGGGAGACCCAAAGAAGACAGAATAAGAGCAAGAAAGAGGGAAAAAGGGAGAAGTAAAAGCTGGCCCTTAGTTCCACATCATCAAGTCTCCAAGTCTCTGGAAAAGGCATCCTTTCACGAGCCCCCCTCCTTAATCTTACACATCTGGGCGCGTCCGGGCATTTGCTGCGCATCTGGGAAAGACGAGAGTGCCAGTCACTCTGTCACAGCCTTGAGGAAGACACCGCTACACACGGACGGAGGAGGAGGAGGAGGAGGAGAGGAAGACATTGTCACGCACGGATTAAGAGGAGATAACACCCTCACATGTTCTCCAGCCATCTCCAGACAACATGTGGCAAGCAGCGAGATGAGACATTGCTTCCAAATGTCTCCTACAAGACACACAGGTGTACAGAGTGTCAACACCAAAACTCTTCAAGACTTTCATATTCTTAACTAGAGAGGCAACCTGCCTGGTCATGAGGTCACGTAATCACATGACCACAGGTAACTGACTCCTCACCCTGGTCCTCTCCCTACTTCCATCTTTCCATAACCCTTCTTGTGTTTCAGAACTCCCTCTCACATACACACACCTCTTTGTTGTTTGGCAGGGCCTGCTGCATGTGTGTTTGATATCGCATCTTTCTCTCTTTCTCTCTCTCTCTTTCTATGTCTCCAGGGTCTTTCCCATGGACCAGTACTCCTGAAAGATCATGGAGAAGGAGAAACACACACGCACACACACACAATGGTCTGCCGGCGGCCCTCCTGAAAAACGTTTTCCATGGAAAGTCCTGGCGCTTGTCAGGCCGTCGGCTCTGGAAGTGGACTCTGGGTGCAGACCACTCCGCTTCTTCAGCGTGCAGAGTGACTCCAATGAGTATTTATAGTTAATGACAAAATGTTATGATTTAGGAAGATAATATTTCAGCAGTCTCGCAGGAACATGTGTTTTTTCAGTCAGTTTCTTTGGAACCGAGTTTAGGGGCTTTTCTCTCCATCCACACAAGACCTTTCACACAACTTTTTCCTTCGTGTGTGTGTGTGTGTGTGTGTGTGTGTGTGTGTGTGTGTGAAAGGCTTTTTAAGAATTCACAACTATTTTTGTATATTTATATATATCTTGGCTTGTCAGTTAACCCTTTCGTCTCCCTCCACAACTGTATGGCTTCTGCTCAGAGGAAAAGCTTGCACTCTCTAACCCTGTGAGTAGCTAGCACAGTAACTGACTGTGACCCCCCACATTTCCTGTGGGAACCTACCTTGGGTCTTTTATAGTCTACAATTTTCACAGCACTTATGCAGCCTGCTTGTATTTCAACATTATTTACATCTGACATACCCTGATAACCCAAATATTTCAAGATATAGCTTTGAGGAAACTCCAGAACCCACAGAGGCTAAAAATGTAACTGGAAGCATATGAAAGGGATGAGAGAGTTTGATAAGTTTTTCTTATGTTTTCCTTTTTTTGATTTGGTGGTCAGAGTGAACTGTAATTGGCCTAATGCTATGTTGTGTATGTGTGAGTGTATGTGTATCTGTGTGTGTGTGATATTCCTACCGATTACTATCCGGTGTTTGGGAATGCCAGCCTGAACCTCGTCATGGAGGATGGACCCTAGAGTGGAGCACATGTCATCCACAGACTCCAGGTGCTCGGAGCAGTCCCTGGAGATTTGGTGGCGGTCAAACCACACGTTTGACAGAGCCCCTCGCATGGGTGTGTAGGGCCTAAAAGAAACACATACACACACACACACACACACACACACACACACACACACACACTCAAGTTAGTTCAGATCACTGCCGCACTAGTCTTTCAGAATTAGACTTTGTCAGAGCTTTGAAAGGGATGTGACTATGTGGTGGCCATTGCAGCTATCGAATTGGATTGGAAGGAATTAACCATCTAACTGTCCATACATACATGTAAAGCCTCATTATGCAAGAATTGGTATTGTTTACCACTGAGTTCCCCTAAAGTTGCAGAGTGTAGTTCACTTCTACACCACTGTCAAATACAAATCGTGCTTTGAGACTCCCTAATGGACAGTGGTACACGTGTATTTGCTGAAGGTTATAGATCCGGTAAAGACAACGCCAGAAGCCAAAGAGGCATGTTTACTGACAAGGTAGAGTAATATCAAAAGAGTTTGTAAGAGTTTGTTTTATTTATTGTGACATTGGAGATGAACGCACACATGACCAAAAGAATAACAAAAAGAGAATGACAATTTTAGTCGCTGCTTGCAATTTCAGCCTATACACTTATTTGGATGTTAGCCAGAGACAGGACTGAGATCGATGACTTGCGGCATCTGCGAAAACTACAAATCTCTGTGAGACAGGGATGACACCGATAAGGAAAGAAAGAATCACATCCTTCCATAAATAACATTGTCAGGGATGTTTATGATGAAAAACTAGCAAGTCGACAACTTTCCTTACACCCAAGCATCAAGCAAACGTAACACAAGACATGGCAAGACAGCTAATAAGTTATTACTGACTAGTGCAACAGAAAGACAGCCAGCTCGGCATCTGACTCGTATCCTTTTGTCTCTTTTAGCTCTTGCCAACAAGTAAAAGGAGGTCCAAAACTCTTGCTCAGTTACTCTCTTTTTCTCTTCCTCGCTTTCTCCGACAACGTCTTCCTCGATTTCTTCGTCACCTCTGTTGTCTATTCAGAGAATACTGCACTAGCTCTTTCTTATAGCTAGCAGATGGGTCCAGTCGTTGTTGCATGAGGTGGTGCCATAAAGCATTACATAGTTATCGTGAGAGGTGTACCTGGTGTGCTGTGGCAGTGTACAAAGTCAGTGTACTACCAAAATCATTTTGAAGCAGTTATTTTAAGGTAAAAATGTGACATATTGTTGTTTAAGGCACCTCCCTCACACTATCAAAACACTAACACAGGTGGTTTGAAAATAAAATATTTACCTGTCGTATTTTTTATTGTTCGGAATTGATGCAATTCACCTCAGATATGCAACGCAATAAAATAAAAAAATAAAAAAACCTACAGTGTATTAATGTCCCTGCTGTCCAGGAGGGCATTCAAGTAATGTCCCTAAACAGCACAATTACACTTGTGTTGAGCAAGTGAGTGGATAGTGCATGTGATAGTTGTTGAAGCAGGACACAGCGCATCTTGGGTGAAATGACTGCAACGATCCAAATGCCAAAAGCTGCAAAACCCCTACTTTTGATCTAATGAGATGTAACATTGTTGTGCTGAGTAAGAGCATGAAGTTCAGTGATACAGTAATACGGCGATGACAAAGTACTTTACTAGCCTAAGCTTGGTTTTGATATTGAAACAAATAGGACTGGGCTCTTCTGTTGGGGATGAATCACTACTGAAGTATTACTGGGTTTTTTTCGACACATGAGGAAAACGTCGCAGGAAGGCCACTGGGACTTACCTGGCCGGAGCTGTAGGGTAGATTATTCGGATATGGGGGAACGCCAGATGAAACGTGTCTCGGACCCACGCCCGAAGTCCCAGACCCGTGTCTCCTACACAGCAAGTGAAGAGTTCATCCATAAATCTCAAAATAATCATTAGGGGCCTATCGTACAACGTAATCTTGTGTCTAACAAGGCTACATCTTTTTATAAAGATTATTGACTTCAACCTTGAGACTACAACCTCCTCCTACTCACAGAGATAAACCTACTTCAATTGTTCTTGGACTCAAACGGCACTTTCCACTTTAGTTTGTTTTTACACGATCTATGAGGCGTGACATGCTTGTTCTGTACAAATATGTTTGAAAGAATTGTTTCATTAGCGAGTGAAACTACACCCACCCTTCATTTTTAAGGGAGGCCGTAATCATTTATCTTAATTTATCCCGAAATAAATAAATGAGGACTAAAGATAAGCAAATCTTCACAAGATGAGACGTGAACTCTTTAGTCCCAGGTCGGGAGTTTTTCCTCGTAAACTGGCTGAGCCCAAGACGAAATATCAAATGTGAGATCAGGAGCCCACACAGCTGACTACAACACGAGACGGGTCCCTGCAGGGAAAACCTCTTATATTTGTCCGTATTGCTAACGTTATCAATGTTACTTTAACATAGTTATGCAAGTATGAAGCTGCTGCATGTCTATCGATGTAGTCAAGGTTGACAGTTCACCTTGTCCTCAATGGGAACTGAGTTCGCCGATTAAAATAAATACGGTAACTTAACACATGTTTTACATACATCTCACACGTTAAATGGGTATAATTGAAGAGATAAATGCCACCTGAGCCATGAAGGAAGATAATCGATGCGGAATGTTTCCCTGTTTGAGACACAACACATCTGTGCAATTTCTGTGTAGCAGCCATGACGGAATAAGTAAATATCGCGATACTACGGGAAGTCAGTGGGGAAAAAAACATAGGGACATAAATACTTGATTAGTGCTTTGAGGTCTCTTACACTTTTTTCTTTTTTCATTAAATTAAGGTCCAGTTATTTTAAAGACTAAAATAATGGTATAACAATATTTGTTAATATTGTTTTATATTAATGAATCATTAATATTGATTTCTGTGCAAATTTTGACCAAGGGCACTGTAGATAATGTGATAATGAAACAGTCGTCCATTTGTTAAAATACACTCCTCCTGTCAGAATGATTGTGGCTTGTTTATGGGGCTCCAGAGGTGGGCTTAGAAGTTCCACCCTTAGTCCCCAGACTGGTGTAGACTAGGCCTGAAGAGGACTTATCTTTTATTTTTAGTGCTGTTTGGGGCACTGCAGCTAGCCAGGAAAGAATGAATTCTGTCTGATTAAGAACCATCCAGGCCGATGCAGTGTTTTAACTCACTCCATCATGGATATGGTGATTTAGTGGAATGTCTGGATCTGCAAATCAGTTTAAACACATTTTAGGGTCTTATCTATTATAAACACTAGGCTTTTTTTAAAGCCCTGTTTCTGGTAAGCTTCAATTCTTTGCAAGTCTTTGGGACCACACAAACAGCGTCCCAACTCTGACCTTGACAGTGGGAGAGGGAGATCATGGTGGACAAATGGCAGTGTGTCCCTCCCCCCGAGAGATCCAGACTCCGGCACAGATCCCTCCAGGTCTGGCACAGATCTGTTCCTGAGCCGCCACATTTGGCCCGGCTCGTGACAGGGCGAGATCCAGTCCAGAGTCAACCATTATCTGGGTCCGAATAACAAAGATTATGATGTCAGATTACGGGATAAATCATTTTATTTCACATACATTTCACTTGGTTGTGTAGACAATAGCGGAGGAGTTGTTACGCAACGCGGGGAGACTTTTTCAGACATCAGGAACCACTTCATGGGCTGGGCTTTCGATTCATGCCACATATCTTCCCCCTTACGTTTGGCAGACAGCAGACAGTCAGAACTCCGTCCAGTCCTGGTCCAGACGCAGGGATAAGGACACACCATGTGACCGTCTCAGAGCCACAGTGAGGTCCAGTGGCTGTGCTCCCCTGTAGGACTGCATCTCCCCTCCCCTGTGTGCGGCTGATGCTGAGGCTAACCCAGTACCCAGGCATCTACAGCGCTGCACCCAAGCCACAGTTTCTACTTACTTAACTCTATGCAAATATATGGGCTACACTTTTGGCGACGCCCGAACGAGCGCTGAGACTAAGCTGAATTTCAGATATTACACAGATATTTGCAGAGGCAGCTACTATCCAAGACTGCTCAACTGATCAAAGTAGTATGATGCCTGTGGGCTACCGACACTTCAGAATGATCTATCTATGAAGGAAATTAATTAATTATGTGTGTGTGTGCGCGTATCAGTGTGTGTGTGTGTGTGTGTGTGTGTGTGTACATGTGAGATGGGTATGGTGGTGGGGCTGTGTGTGTGGTTGGGGCAGATTCACATTCCACCCAATACATCAGCTTCCAAATCACACTGCCAAGATATTATGTCATGCCTGAAACACTAAAACACCCTCAGCATTTGCGTATAACAAAAAAAGAAAAATACACCGACACTGTAGATTGTGGCTCCCAAGGAAGAATTGAATTCAAACCGAGAGGATCTGGGCCAGACTCGGGCCAGATCTGCACCAGAACCCTTAGTAGGTGCGCTCCAGAGTAGCATGCTGCCTTGGTCAGATTTGACAGGATGCTCATCCTCATTTCACTTGTTTCCACAAGAGTGCAGTCTTGCAGCTGTGTCTTTTGCATCAACAAGGCCTCAACCTTGCAACGATGGCATCCGTTAGCATGTGTTGATTGGCAGTTGTGGTAGCATCTGTTTGGTTCATTACTGTTCCTCCTGTTATCATTCAGCTTCCATAGGCCAACAAATGCATAGTGATGATACATATCGGTTTGTCCTCTGCATGTTTTGACCGACAGGCAGAGGAGTGCTTCTGTCCATACAGCAGCTATCCTAAAAGTGAGAACCACTCCATTATTCATGATAACTAATTTGTGTGCTCCATACACCTTTATTTTTTCATGCCTTTCTCAAGAAGATCAAAACACAACATGCTGTTTGATTCCAAACTGTGTAAAAATTATAAAAACTATCCTCCGAGCCCAAACTCCTCTCTGTCAGTGTTGATCCTGTCCCCCTCCACCTCCTCCTCTTCCTCCTCCTCTACAGAGCTTAGCCCTGCATCACCACACCCATCCCTCACACCAACACATGCATGCATGCATGCAGAAATATGTTTGCCTTGAAATGCATTCTTGTGGATTTAGCCAACGCCACCACAAATGTATTTCCAAAACAAACTGAGAAATAAATCAGCCTCTCTTCTTTATGACATTTGTAAGAGGGCAAAAAAACATAATCATTACACTGCTCTCCTTACACAAGCTGGAGTGCGAGATGATTTATAAGTTCGATATGCGATGCGTCTTTCTCCCGCCTCAAAGCGTAAGTCATTAACTGGTGACGTAAGGTGGAGTGTTGATGTATTTATGTGCTGGTGACTTACACGCACTGCAGTCTTAGGCTAAATGTGAGACTTCGCCTGCCAATACGTACTCACAGCAATGTGCTACTGTGACTTATAATTCAACGCACTGCGTTAGAATAAACCGTGAATGGATTAGTGTGCGTATGCCTGTGTGTGTGTGTGTGGGTGTGCATGTAAATGTCTGCGTGTGAACTGACATCTGCATGCAGTGTTTGTGAGTGTATGTGTGTGTGAATGTGTGAGTGTATGTGTGTATGTGTGTGTGTGTGTGTGTGTGTGTGTGTGTGTGTGTGTGTGTGTGTGTGTGTGTGTGTGTGGCGGAGGGGGGGGGGGTCTGTGTGGAGTGTGACTCATTGGTAGCAGGGTTGGTCTGAGGGATTGCAGGTTGATTTATGTGTGCCAGAGCTACTGTCTGCAGGGTTGAGTGTGTCGCCAGAGCCCCCACTGTTTACTGTTTATAACAACCAATCTCCGCACGTCTGTCAGAGAGCCAGGACAACTGCAGAGCCTTGTTCACACAGTTGGACCACTCCCTTCATCACGAGCTTGCACACACACATATACACATGTATGCTGAAACAAACACACACACACACACACACACACACACACACACACACACACACACACACACACACACACACATACACACACACATACACACACACACACACACACACACACACACACACATACACACACACACATACACACACTCTCTCTCTCTCTCTCTCATGCTGACCCAAGCAAGCATATAAACACAGACATATACATTTTAGCACACAGACTTACATTTTGTGTGTGTGTGTGTGTGTGTATACATACATACATATATACACATACAGTACACATATGCCAACATAGGGTGCCACGTTAACCAATGTATATAAATACCTGCACTGCCATATACGTGCACAAGAAAAAATATGTACACACAAATACAGTGGACTTTATATAATGGCTTGGGTGGCCTTCAGCCATTTGCTACCAGATTTACACACACACACACACACACACCAAGTTCTCAAAGCAACAAAGAGTCGATCTGTCTTTATTTAAGGGCTGAAATCCCCCTGCACTGCGAGCCAGACTAAGTCCCTCTGCCCGTTTAGACTTTTTCACAGGCTAAGAAAAACAGCCGCCATTTAGGCCTAGAGGACAATCCCTGCTTCTGTTAATACCTGACTCTGGTTTTATCATATTGGAAAGTCTGACCAGGGAGGAAGCCATCTATGACTGCTGCGATTTTTTACCCGCCTGTTATTCTTTCTTCTTCTTTCTCTTCATGTGGGTTTTCTCTTACCTTTTCGACTTTGTTTTTATATTCGTCTTGTGAAAAATTGAGCTCATCGGTGAGCTCTCATGGGACTGTCACGGCTCACCGTTTACCGTTCATCTGTCAGAGGCGATGAAAGCTTTGCTCCCATTTAAACAGAGGAGGGCGATGATTTAAACAACTCACCACTCTCCCCGTTGGTTAAATTTGAGGTGACTCATATTTGCCCTCACGGTGAGGTGTGGATAACCTGGGACTCTTATAGTACACGAAGGCAAACATACAGTGCACACGGAAACACCCTTTCAAGTTTTCCACATGTTGTTATGTTTCAGTTTATGTCATGCTTTCAATTCACTTTTTTTTCCCTTTCTCATCAGTCTACACACAATACTCCACCATGACAAAATAAAAAGTTCCCTGCTCCATGAGTGCTTTGTACATTTCTTAAAAATATGACTGAAACCGATCAAAGAAGTACTCAGGCCCTTCACTTAGTACTTGCTTAATGCACCTTTAACAGTAATGACAGACTCAAGTCTTCTTGCGGATGATCCTACAAGCTTGGCACTCCTTTCTTTTGGGAGTTTCTCTCATTCTTCTAAGCCAAAATCATTCAAGCTCAACCAGGTTGGATGGAGGACGGTGCACGGCCATTTTCAGGTCTCTCCAGAGATGCTCTATTGGGTTCAGGTCCGAACTCTGGCTGTGTCACTGCAGGACTTTCAAAGAGTTTTTTTTTTTCCGAAGCCACTCCTGTGTTTTCTTGGCAGTATGCTTTGCGTCGTTGTCTTGTTGAAAGTGTAACCTTCAGGCCATGCCTGAGTTCCTGAGCTGTGGGACAGGTCTTCACACAGGATGTCTTCCACTTAAGAGTGATGGAGGCTACTGTGCTCTTGAGCACTTTCAATGCTGCAGAATTTTTTTGTATCCTTACCCAGATATCTGTGTCTTGACAAAATCCTGTCTTGCAGATCTACAGACATTGCTCTGAACCTCATGGCTTTGTTTTCATCATGATACACACTGTCCTCTATGAGACCTAATAAAGACAGGTGTGTGCCTTTCCCGATTGAATTAGGGACAGATGGACTTAGGCATCTCAAGGACCATTGATTGAAGTTGGATGCACCAGAGCTTAATTGCAAGTGTCTTAAAAAAAGGGTCTGAATACTTAAATAAATGGGATAATTAAGACTTTTATTTTTGATAAATTAACGAAACACTCCAAAAACCTGTTTTTGCTTTGTCATTGTGGAGACTTGAAAAAGAAAGAGAAAACTGGTCTGAGGTCTGATGACTGTTCGCATTCACTGTGCAAGGTGAACGCACTGTGGCTGCTTTGTTAGGTCAGATCGGATCATATTTAACATACCACAGACATTTGGGACTGAATAGGACTTTCAAATGGTTCCATATTGACTTGCCTTTGCAATAAAGGCACTGCTAGACCTCCCACAATCCCCCTGTGTAATGCCAAAGTTTTCCTTAAAACTGTGTGTTCCTCTGCTGATTGTTTGAGACTCTTTCGGTTATGTCAGGATACCATCTGACTCTGGTGCAGATTCACGCCAGATTGGGGCCAGGTTCGTTTCAGCGTCACTGACAGACAGTCCATCTTCACTTCCCACACCGCATCCTCATCTGATGTTTCTAATAGATGAGTGTGTTATCATGGTAGTCATTTTTCCTCCCCTCCTGACCTGGCTGCAACGGTGCTCTTTTCCCCTGTGATGTGTTATGGATTAATTCCAGGTTTCAGTGGGGCGGGGTGTGTGTGTGTGTGTGTGTGTGTGTGTGTGTGTGTGTGTGTGTGTGTGTGTGTGAGGGGGGTGCGTTCTGTTCGGCTCTGCGGCCCACGCTCACCCACTCCGCAGACCTGTGTGTCCTGCATCCACCTCCACCTCCACCCCCCCCCAACAGCACCACCACCACCCACCAGCGCTGCGGCCGCTGCGTGTTCGGTCTTGGCTGCTCTGCGTTTATGGCCTCACATCAAAGCCCCCCACTGTAGCTCTGCCAAAGAGCACCACATAATTCAGCCAACATGAAAGTATGGCCCCTGTCGTAAAATTTCGTACGCGGTACGAAAAAAACACTTAAATAAATATGCAGAACTGTAACAAGGTTTAAGCTGTGGAGAACAATACTACCACCTCTCGCCTACCCACGTTAGTCTAGAACCAGGAGATTCAGCTGCCGAAGGTTTTGCTTCTTAATACGACTAAGTGTGTTTTCATTACGTGTCCAATCCCTAATCTTATATACCTACAGCGTTGTTGTTGGAGGTATTGGGTTTTGGGAGAATGTGCACGGGAGGCCAAGGAATTTTTTGGCAATGGGGTTTTATTTTCTGGGGTTTCGCTTTGATGTGGATCAACCTACTCTCCATTCTTTTCGTTTGCCTGGGAAAATTAGAAGCATACGTGTGAGCACAAAGGTCAGTGGCAGAGAGCGCGAGAGAGAGAGAGAGAGAGAGAGAGAAAGACAGAGAGAGAGAGCACAGTTAGTGTGGAGGATCAGATCAGACCTTGGTGGTTGTTCTCCTCTCTCACGTGGACACCTCTTTAAGGGTAATAAGCATAGGCCTACTGTTGCGAGGTAGGCTAAATACTACTTAAAGGAGATAGATACAAACCAATACTAATTAGTTGATGTCACACACAAGAGGACAGAACAAAAACAACTAAGAGTAATACTTTTAAAAACATATTTGATTTGATTTGACATGGGATGTTTGCATGTCTACTTAATATGCTTTTGTTAAATGTCATCAACGGTAGCCAGAGTGCTGTACAGTGAATAAATCAAACCAATGGGTTTTAGTCTCCTAGCGCGCCCGTCTCCCACATCTGACTGTGCTTGTCCACACAACGCAGGTTCCATCAGCCTCATAATGACAGTTCTGGCGGGGACCTAGCCCTGCTCTGGCCCTTGTCCTGATTAGGCCAAGATCTCGTCAACTCTCATCTAAGGAGCGGGGAGAAACAAATGGATAAATGACAACTTCTATCCTCTAGAATATATCAGTTCATTTTTTTTGTTGTGAGGCACATTGTGCAACCTGCTATAAAGATGCTGTATAAGTTAAGTTATCAGTGTTATTGCTACTTATTATATGGCTCCTCATAATGTTTCAAAAGGTTCCATTGAATTGAATGGGCTTTCCCAACGTTCAGCGGTCTGATATTTCTTGATATTGACTGCTGCAAAAAATGTATGGCTGCTGCCATTGGCAACGGGTTTTCAATCTTTCATATCATTCCACTTTTTAAATAAATATATCAGTGTTATGACTACACGGTTACTGCGTTACTAATGCTAATTAGTTGTTTTACGATTAAGTTTATTGTAAACTTCCTTAAACATTACTTACTGGTAAGGATCTGAGCTGGAAACACTATTTTTCAGCTAGAGGACACACACACACACACACACACACACACACACACACACACACACACACAAACACACGCGATGCAGAGTACAGAATGCTGAAGGGGACCTAAGCTATAATTCAATTTCATTCATGCATGTCAACATTTCAAAACATCACAGAGGAGCGTACTGATGTCATCAGATCAGGTATCAAAGTGCCACCGTCAGATATGACCTTGATCAGGGGAGAGGGATCCAGTAACATGTCAGTTCTGTGTGGACACCCTACACCAAATTACAGAGCATGACATGCATGCAGTAGCAAATTGGGCTTTTGCTGGAATCACAGATATTCAACTTGACATTGAATACATGGGGCAGGGGAACTGAACATCTTAGCTGACAAAACTCATTACAGCTTAGTGACACCATAACTAGCTAATGCAGAGATTAAGCTCACACAGTCTGATGTGTATGGAAACCCTAAAATGCTACATATTAACATTTCTTTTGGACGCCCTTTATAAACCCTGTGGAACGTTTATAGTTTTCTTTTGAAAAGTAAGAGTCTGGTGGCCTATGGCTGGTGGGTGTTTGATTGGGTCAATGTGTACTTGAAAGGGGTGCCTTGGC
>NC_137917.1:8695873-8698373 GCF_963457725.1 Sprattus sprattus | reverse complement strand
TGCTGGCTGCTGCAACAGGAGAGGAGCAAGAAACAGCCCATGAGGCCGCACACACACACACACACACACACACACAGCTCTCCTCCTTTCTCCTCCTCCTCCACACACACACACACACACACACACACACACACACACACACACACACACACACACACCTAGCCCAACACCCCACTCTATACACCATCCACTCTCCACAAACACCCCACTCTCTACACACACACACTACTGTCCACACACACACACACCCTACTCTCCACACTCCGCACACCATCTCACCGCCACCCTATCCTCCTTTCTCTGTGTGGCACGGCATACACCTCCATCTGAGGCATCGTGGTTAGAGTCTTGGCTCAGCGCCATGCAGAAACCCAGCTATGGCAGCTGCCCCCGCGAAACCTCCCAACAAACAGCGGCCCTGTCCACCCGGCTTTTACTGCCGCCCGGCACCAAGACAAATAACCATCCTGGAGCCCTTTATGCACCCATAAAAACAAGCAGAGAGAGAGAGAGAGAGAGAGAGAGAGAGAGAGAGAGAGAGAGAGAGAGAGAGAGAGAATGAGAGAGGGAGAGAAAGAGAAGGAAAGAGGGAAGGAGCGAGAGTAAGAGAGAGAATTGTGTTCATGAAGAGCATTTTTTTCCAAATGAAAGATGGCCGTTGTGAGAGATAAAAACATTTACAGCGCAGGCTGTAAAAAACATTTACAGACGCCAGGAGCCTGTCTAGAGCCACACTCTCACCCAGCATTAGGAGGAGGACCTAAAGCTACCCATCAGCCCTTGCTCAGAGACGTAAGAATAACCCCAACACTAGGTCAATTCCCTCACCAGTGCACACACATCGAACCTTACTTCGTCTAATTTGTTATTTGTTTTTAATTTTTTTACGAGATTGGAAATTAGCCTCTTAATTCATTTTGTTTAAGTTGCTGATAATTCTGTTTACTCTTTGCTGTGGCTGTGTTTATCTTCTTGTAAATACCTTAACGGCAGGGCCTCTGTGGGTTTGTTTCCCGCTTTAGAGTGGAACATACCACTAAGACTGAAGAGCTGAAGCATTCGTAGCAGAAACGAGAAAGCTGAGGACTATATACGCGACACAGTTGCTGTGAGAGGTATGAAGAAGAATTGTGCGGGATAAATATTCCCCACATGACTGGGCAATTGTGTCATGTGACCGAACCATGTGACCTGTAAAAGTAAAATGAGTCACACACATGGACATTATATGAGCATAATCAGCGTCTTGTTAACAAGTCGGAAAATGAATGTAAAGCTCCTTTTCGTTTGTATAATTTAAGGGTACACGGCTATTCTGACGTCAGTGTTTTTCTGAGCCTGTGACTTTCCTACTGTTCGCTCGGAACAAAAACAGCGCCCGTTAAATCATCAATCTCTATAAGCCTGTCGAAAACGAAAGCCTCAACGTTACCAACAATAATAAACATGTTATTTTCAAATCAACTTAATTAGCAGTTATTAAAAAGTTCCTTTCACGCTAATGATTGCTTTAATGATTTATAGCTAACAGGAGTGTGTACTGCCAAGCAAGCTGTCAAGTCTCTGCAACACTTTAGCATTTTTTTCCTCCTCCTTGTTCTCTCCTTCTCTCTCACACACGCTCTCTCCTTCACTCCATCTTTATTTTTTTTCACACACACAAACAGTGTGTTTTTTTTCTTATTTGGCGTGATAGGCGGCACATAATCTCATCTGATCAGGGTACAGTGGAATAAGGGAGCCCAGAATGTATGAGACGTATCTGCACATCAGTGTGTGTGTGTGTGTGTGTGTGTGTGTGTGTGTGTGTGTGTGTGTGTGTGTGTGTATGTGTGTGTATGTGTGTGTGTGTGTGTGTGTGTGCTTGTTAGGGGGGTTGTTTGTGTGTGTGTGTATGTGTGTGTGTGTGTTTGTGCGTGTATGTGTGTGAGTGTGAGTGTGTTTATTATGACCAATGTGTGCGTATATTTGTGTGGGTATGTGTGTTTGTTATGGGTGGTTATGGGTCACCGCTATGCGGTGTGTGTGTGTGTGTGTGTTATGTGTGTGTGTGTGTGTGTGTGTGTGTGTGTGTGTGTGTGTGCGTGTGTGTGTATGTGTGTGTGAGCATACAGACAGAATGACACCAGCCGATGATAATTGTTCTCAGAATGATGCTATGTGGTGTCTCTGTGTGCGTGTAAGTGTGTTTATTATGGGTGGTTAAGGGTCACCGCTGTGCAGTGTGTGTGTGAGTGTGTGTGTGTGTGTGTGTGTGTGTGTGTGTGTGTGTGTGTGTGTGTGTGTGTGTGTGAGTGCGTGCGTGCGTGCCTGTCCGTCTCTGTGGTGGTGTAGAGAGAGCTGGTTGGGGGAGAGATGAGCCCCAGTGATGCAATGAAGCCTCAGAGCAACGTAACACAGGGCTCCAGCCAGGGGTGGGCCAACAACAGCGACACGCAGGAGACTTACATCAATGGCAGCTTGTGCTGTCAAAGACGCCTGTGTGTGTGTGTGAGTGTGT
>NC_137917.1:8673373-8690873 GCF_963457725.1 Sprattus sprattus | reverse complement strand
TTGTCAGCTGTTCTTCGTTCTGTTCTGGGGTGTTTGGTCTGGACTGGTCTTCCTCCAGCTCTGGTTCGTGAGGTGTATTTTGGTGTTCCTCCTCAGGTACCTTGATTTTGCATACTGTCCCGTAACCCCCTGAGGCCTTGTTGTTTTCAGCTGACGTCATTGTTACTTTAAAACTGTTCGTTATTGGGGACGATGTGGACTGTGGTTGTTGTCTCGGGTCGGGAGTGGGTAGCTCGTTATTGTTTGGAGATGAAGCTGGATGGTCATCATGATCACCTGGACTTGGGGTTGTCAAAACACAACTGATGGTTTGAATTGCAATTCCAGAAGTGTTGTTTCTTGGACCTGGGGACTGAGCTGTGGTCACCGGGTCATAGTAACCTTGATGAGTTGGGCCCCCCTGGCCGTAGATCCCTGCAGCTGGGTTGTAGACACCTGATGTCTGACTATTGTCGGTAGGGGCTGTGGATAACACTTGGTCCATTCTGCTGGCGGCCGTCTGCTGGAACCAGTCTTTATCTCCGGATGCCGTCACGATTGGGAGCTGAGCTGTGTTGGGGACCACTTGATCTTTTCCGGACCTCCCCCGATCAGCCTTCACTGATGTCTCCATCTGAGGGTCCATATTATTGACCCCAGTTTATCTGTTGAAATATACCTTTGTGGATTTTAGTCAGAGGTGTTACATAATCAGACATTTCATTTTCCAATTGTTCCCGTGATGGTCCCTTACATGAACCACTAAAGTATGACATAGTGCATGGGTCGACCCGTTAGCATTTCATGCGGTGTTAGGTATGTGGTTCGGTTTGTTAATGTTCTTATAGACATTAATGTTAGTGACAATGCATTCACCCAATTGAGCCTACTCTTTCCTGTTTAACTGCTATTATTTTTCCAGCTTGGCCTTCAAGGTTCCATTGGCCTGTTATACTGTTAATCCCCAACATTTTCAAAGCTATTCTGGGTGTCTCTGAAATGTGGTCCATTGTCACTACTTCAGGAGTGAGGAGTCAACATAAAACAAAAACAAAAAACAAAAAAATATTTGAGTCATATCTCCATAAGCCAGCCTTCTCTATTACCTCCCCCCTGCACACTGGTCCCTACCATGTGCATTTCTAATAGCTTAGTCCAAAAGTGTTCTGGGTAGAACAAAGGTTCTGGGCAGACTAAGGTATCTTTGGCTGCCATCCCAAAGTATTTTTCCAGGGCCCTCTCGGTAATACCGAGTGGCTTCACGTTCACACCGGGTCTTCTGCTGTAATAAAGCCCTTTCTTCTGCATGAATCCCAGATGACAACCATATCAACCATATATTATGCCCATGCCTGGTTGCCTATTGCTGTTCCTTGTTTAAACACAGTGTTTGCAAATCCTGATCTCTGTTTCATAAAGATGGAATTTGGGGTTCACTAGTGCTGGGCGTGTATCTCCTTTTAATGCTTTCAATGTTGCCTATGCAACAGGGCTATGTTGTTTATTTTATTTGCTGTTCTTATCATAGCCTTCAAGGGAGCTTTCTTAAAAGCATAGTCACAATTCCACGGCCGGCTGTACCCTGTTATGCCCAAGAAAGAAGCATTTGCCCCACTGTTTGTGGTTTTGGAGCCTTGGTCACAGCTTCAATTTGAGATGGAGTTATCAGTCTCTTACCCCCCTGAAGTTGTCTGCCCAGGTATTCCACCTGTAGCTGACAAACTCATAGTTATCTATTTTATGTCCATCATTAGTTAATGCAATTAAATTGTGAGTTTTTCTCATATTGTCTCTTAATGGGACAACACAGAAGCAAACCATACGCACACTTTATGACTGTAATTTGATCAATCAAGTGATTGCAGATTTATTGCTAGACTTTGAGTCTAGGACCCCTTGTGTTAAACGAATTTAGGTATGCTGCTCACCTTTATAGGTGAAAGCAAACAGGTAGCCTACTGTGAATCTGGGTGCACCAGGCTAGAGAGATGACCAGAATGATTTTAATGTCTGGCGAAATGTTGGAGAGCAACGTGTGTGGGTCGGGGACGACCGGGGCTTCAGTGTCTATGGGATTCATTGCTCTCAAATTCTGCACCACGTGGTGTTCTTTAACTGTGGCTTTGGAATGGGGAAAATTGGTCTATTGCAGGGACTATTAATTTTTCTCAGGACCACGGCTCCCATTAAGCCTTTAATTGTGGGCCTGATTCCTTCTATGGCCTGTTGTTTGAGTGAATGTTGTTTTCTTTTTATGTTTTATTTTTTAAAGCTATTGGTTAACCAGTAGTGATGGTGTTGGTCCTAATAAGCCCTCAATCTGTTTTGTTCTTTGATCATATTTCCTGGGTACCTATGTAACGCTTCTTTATGTTATGGAGCTGACATCATCTGAGGGGGCACTCTCTCTTGTCTATCAATTCTACTTCCACCATCGCCTCATCCAGTGTCTGTGCTGTGTAGTCTCTTGGTTGGGGAGAGATGGATGTACGGGTTGTTGATGGGCATCCATTCCTGTTTTTTCTAGCGCTGCTTTCACCACCGGTCCGAGTTCATATGATCTGTGTCTTTCCAGCATATGTAGTCCAAAAAGGGGTGGAGTTACAAACCCGGAAACCTTCATGTTTCAGTAGATATGTTGACCTTTATAGCCGCTCCAGGGGTTTCCATATGTATGTCTTGATTGTTGATGTACATATTTTTGTTGATCATCATGTGCGTTATCATTGTCATTGTTCATCGCACCCTAGGATGCAATGATATGCCAGTGTTGGTGTTCCCCTGGTTGTCCGCCCATGGTTTCCGCATCTTCCACACGATGTGCTCTTGAAAATGTCTCTCCCCACCAGTTAAACTGGGGTGTCTTTTGAATATAGAGGTGGTGCAACTATTAATTGTCCTGCAATCAGCATCTGAACGGGTTGTGTCAGTGGTGTTTTTGTGTTTCACAGAGAAGCATATAGTCTTGATGGATGATGTGGAGAGGGGAAGGTTCGTGCTATTTTTCCAGTGCATGAATTCGTTGCACTAGTGTGCAGGTGCCATAAAGGTGTATTCTTGGTCGTGTATCATCACCGGAATGGTAGGTTCGTCTTGAGACTTTGTTGAAATACTTGGTAGAATCATTCCCCCCTCTGGCACCTCCAGGCACCCCTAGCGGTGGATGTTGGTTGTGTTTGTGTTTCCCCATGGGTTGATTGGGCATTCTCTCCTATGATGACCCATTTGCCCGCACTTCCAACATACATAATTAGATTCTTCAGTTTGGTTAGTGTCTGTCTGGTAACGTCTGCTCCAGTTCTGGGCTCCTCCCCCTGGTCTACTGCCTCGTTGCGTGGGTCTTCCTCTTCCTCTAGCTGAATTAGCATGCACATAAATGGGTGGTATAACTGGAATGGTCTGGCCGTCGTTGGCGGTGTGTTTGGTCCCTTGAGGTAATACTGGAGCGGACGAGGCTAATCCATCTGGACGAGATCTTGTGACTGGTGTCATTGTTATCATATGGCTTTGGGGTTTCACCTTTTCCTTGTCCTTCTTATGTTCAACCAGTTCTCTTATTTGAAGATGACTCAATTTAGTGTTCAGGTTTTTATTCTGTTCATCTATTTCTCGCCTCTCTTTTCGATAATGCTCTGAAAACAGCGACCACTCTTGGGCACATCCTGAAAATGTCCTCTCGTCTATTACCTGCCACTGGTCTGTCTTCTCCTCATCACGGAATTTGTGAGTGGACGGGTGTTTTCGACAAGCCCCCATAGTAATGCTGTTGGCATAATCGGGCGGGGCTCTTGATAAGGCATTATCAATAGTGCAATCAGAAAAGTCGGTTGTTACTGTGCCATTCAGCCGCACCTGCATGTTTCGAGTTTGCCCATATTGTCGATGGTGTCCAGAGGGTGCTGCATTCCTTTTCCCAATGACTGGTGGTGTGGGGGTTGACGTCCTTTCACTGGAATATGCTCTTCTTAGTTCTGATGGGCTGCCACTGTTATGTTCAGTCATCAGGTTTCTCAGTTGCTGTATTCCTTCTGATAGTTTATGGATAATCACTTTCATTCTCTCCATGGATGTGTCTTGTTCTTGAGACCGTTTGGTCCACCAATCTCTGTCCTCTGCCGTCTCCCCATAGTGCTGTGCCTCATGCTCTTGTGGGGGGCTGGAGTTTAATAGGCTTTCGCTCCTCCGTGCCTTGGCCTGCATGGGTTCTCTTCTGTTTCTTTCTGTCTCACGCCATGTGCCACTTGTGGCCAGGGTTCGCTCTTGTCGTCCTTGAAGTTCTTTTTCAGCTTTATTACCTCTTCTTCTAGTCCATTCAGTTCTTGCTTTTTCTCCTCTTGGGTGATCCCTCCTGTCTTGGTTGTCAGTCAAAAGGTTTCCAGACCTCACTCTTCTTTGATACAATCTTCTGTTCTCATCATTGGGGGTGGATGTGGCCTCTCCTTCAATTTCATATACACTGACAGTGCTGTTGGCATTACTGTTCCGGCTGCTGTAGGCCTCTTGTTGTTGTTGTATGGCTGATGCAGTTGTGGGTGCTCTTCCTCTCTCTTTCTGGTCTTGGTGATTATCTATTTTTCCCTGGAGTGTGGTGATGGGACAATGTCCTGTTCTGAAGAGATTCTTCTCACCTGGATAATGAGGTGGGCTGGAAGGACATGGTGGAGCAGTGCGCTGTGTCTTCTGATAGCTCTTTTCCTTCACATTCTCTTTTTCACCTTTTCCCTCCGTTATTGTTGTTTTCTGCATAGCTCTAGCTAACTGTTGCTGTCTGTCCTTCTGTTGTCAAACCTTCTCAATACCTCTCTATAGTTATCTTTCCTGTCCTCTTGCTACTAGTGTCTTTTGCTTTGTAATGTTTAGGCGTTTGCTTCTATCTCATCACAAAAGGCCATACTGAAGGTGCCTTCTCTCGGCTATTGTTTGTCTCCTGCAGTTTTGTTACGCCACTTTTTCATGCAAGACTATATATATATTTTTTTTTTTATTATCAAGATGGCGGTTAAGGCTCATCTACATTGGAGAAGCCCCTCTGCCACTCACCGCTCTCTCTGTTTCTCTATCCTGTTTGACACCCAGAAATCCTTGTGGCACCCTGTTGGTTAATGAGTTTAAGAATTTTTCGCTTGTGTATTTTGGCTGTGACGTTCGGCTTAAACGTATTCTTATTTGTTTGATTTGTTTTTAATGCATATCTTCACAGGGGCATATGGTTAGGCCCAGTCATGAGTCAGCGACCACCCTGTTTGGGCCCACTATGCAGTGTTCCTATTTATTCCTAATACTTAGCTGTATGAAAATGTAAGCTATGTGGTGGGGGTAATATACTAGCGTTGTAGTGCTTGGTGTTAAGTTAATTATCCACCGCACAGTTTACACTGATTCTAAAATGTACTTAATTATTTATTTATTTTATTCAAATTTTCAATTTTAACTTTATCTTTCAGTCGTCACAAATGGATTCCGGATTCTTACAATATATTCAACTTTTCACGTAAATGTATTTAATTTCCAAACTATAACCAACTTCTTCTATCATGTATTTCAATCTTTCCAACTAGTTAACACATCGAGTATAATAATAATAAAGTATAATATATATATATGTATATATATGGTATAATAATAATACAAATTATCATATTTCAGCAGGTCCCTATCAGACAAAGACAATGCATACGCTCTCCACACACAGTTCCGTAAATACCTTCCTGTAACCTCTGTGACAGCGGTATCCACGGATCCTTTACACAAAAACAGACAATAACAGAATTTACATAAGTTTGTATACAATTTTTTGTCAATGTCGCGGTTGTGATGTCTTCCTAGCGACGTGTACACTTAATATTGAATATGAATTACGCGTTTTAACCTCACGTATGCTGGGAGGCCCCAGCACTCAGCTCAGGCCTCACAGGATAGATGAATAATAATAATAATATAATAGCAAATTTACATGCTTTATTTACACTGTATTTACACTTTATTACAAGCTAACCCTCCGATAAAGCGGACCCTCTTCTATTTAAGAAACCTCAGCGCTAAGCTAAAGCTATATCAAATGATGAGGCGGTGACACAGAGCATTAAAACCTGTTTTCTTATTCTCTTCACTTAGGAACAAGCTAACCCTCCGATATAGCGGACCCTCTTCTATTTAAGAAACCTCAGCGCTAAGCTAAAGCTATATCAAATGATGAGGCGGTGACACGGAGCATTAAAACCTGTTTTCTTATTCTCTTCACTTAGGAACAAGCTAACCCTCCGATATAGCGGACCCTCTTCTATTTAAGAAACCTCAGCGCTAAGCTAAAGCTATATCAAATGATGAGGCGGTGACACGGAGCATTAAAACCTGTTTTCTTATTCTCTTCATTTAGGAACAAGCTAACCCTCCGATATAGCGGACCCTCTTCTATTTAAGAAACCTCAGCGCTAAGCTAAAGCTATATCAAATGATGAGGCGGTGACACGGAGCATTAAAACCTGTTTTCTTATTCTCTTCACTTAGGAACAAGCTAACCCTCCGATATAGCGGACCCTCTTCTATTTAAGAAACCTCAGCGCTAAGCTAAAGCTATATCAAATGATGAGGCGGTGACACGGAGCATTAAAACCTGTTTTCTTATTCTCTTCATTTAGGAACAAGCTAACCCTCCGATATAGCGGACCCTCTTCTATTTAAGAAACCTCAGCGCTAAGCTAAAGCTATATCAAATGATGAGGCGGTGACACGGAGCATTAAAACCTGTTTTCTTATTCTCTTCACTTAGGAACAAGCTAACCCTCCGATATAGCGGACCCTCTTCTATTTAAGAAACCTCAGCGCTAAGCTAAAGCTATATCAAATGATGAGGCGGTGACACGGAGCATTAAAACCTGTTTTCCTATTCCCTTCACTTAATGTTCAATCCCCTGATTGAAACTACCTGTACTTTTGGGAGCCCTCAGTATTGAGCTGAGGCCCTATATATAATTGGATCACACGTGTTGTTTGTATGATAACTGACTGGTCGCACAGACCTTTCCTTATCCGAGAAACTCCAGTGATCAGGTGGAGCCCCTACAAGATGGGAAAGCGGTAACCGTCGTAAGTTTTTTTTTTTTTTTTTTTATACTTTATTTTATTTATTTAGTTATTTATTTCCTATTGATTGTTTCTTTTAGTTGCAAAAGTGATATGTCTCACCGTCTTAAAGGTCTTTAACTAATATTTGGATTTTAAACTTATCTTCTATTTTCCAATTAAACTTTTTGTTTGTATTTTCATTAGTGGTCTATGTCATCTTCCTAACAGGCTTAAAATAATATCTGCTCCTGCTCTCTGTAGTTCTCTCTTTTTTCAGTAAAGCCTGCACACACAGCAGAGGTGCTACAGAACAGTATAGTGGTTATCAGTAACCTTCCAAGAGGCCCCTTGATTTATGGCCTAACACACAGAGCATATCCATTCATACACGCTCTCACACTCACTCTGTTTTTCTAAAGGGAAGAATTAATACTTTATCTTATTCTAAACTGAAGGTTAATAACATCTTTGTGATGTTTTGACTACAGACTCTCTGGTGTGCTGTCTGCCCAAATCAACCAGTCTTATATTTCGACCGGTGGGAGTTTCACGTCCATTGAGGATAGCTTTCTCACCAGAGGCCTAGGTATATGTATCATTCACTCTTAGGGAGCTTGATGCTTTTTCACACATCAGAGCCCTTATTCAGATCACAATAGCCCACATTTTCCCACTCGGCCTTCTCAGAGAGACTCAATCAGGTGACTGACCGATTAACTCCTATGTAGACCTTACTGGGAGCAGTTCTTGGTTGAGAACATGGGTTCTCTTCTTTTTTTGTCTTTTTTCCCCAAGATACTTTACCCCCTAGGGTTTAATGCAGACAATTGAGACCTATGCTACCACACAAACATCCCAAACACTCTGTGTCTCACTTCAGCATTGGTCCACACTCACACACTGCAACAACTGGGTTTCTACTACCTATCAAATATTTGTATTGCTTAATTAAGCAAAATGATTAGTCAAATATATAAAAAAGTGTTGATTTTAGACTATGTGAATATCCTCTTTACTAATGGGACTGAACAAAATTAGTTTGCCACATAAGGCTTAAGACTTAAACTTAAACAGAGTTTTAGATACACATAAATATCTCCAAAAAATAGTCCAATTATATTGCGAATCAATGAATTCAATCTGAAAACGAATTAACTTGTCACTTAATCAAATTACGGCAAAATGAGATGAGAGGAGAGGAGAGGAGAGGTGTAGAGCTGAGAGAGAAACAAAAGGGGAGGGGAGCCGAGAAGGGAGAGAACGAAGAGGGGAGGGGAGCCGAGCGGGGAGAGAGAACAAAGAAAATGCTTATATATCAGATGAATCCGTCTCTGAGCCAGTAATGAAATATAGCAACAAGTTACGGCACCTTTTTAACTAAAACGCTTGGGACGAGTGAAATGCTCTAATAGATAGGAGTCGCTGGATAAGAAAACATGCCCTCAGACAAAAGAAGCATACCTTCTCTTGATCCAAAACTTCTATTCAACAAAACTTCAACCATTGCAGTGTACAAATAACCAATACCTCTTCAGTTTTTCACCATCAACCAGGACTAAGAATGCTCAAACTACTTCTTTACTGACCACCTTCTATTTCGACGAAAGAGAAAGGTTTAACAGTTTCACACACTCTTCCGTGTTTTACCACCAGCCGTACTTTTCCATAATTTACATTAACTGTTTAATGACCTAAACTTCAGGGTTCTATGATTCATGTTTTACTTAAAAACCGCAATTGCCCAATCTTATCTTAACATCACATAAAACACCCACTCCTCAACAAAAGAGCGAAAAGTTCAACACTTACAAGCACACAGACATTCGCTCCGGTTTTAACATAAGCTTATGACATACAACACACAAAGAGACAAAGACGAAGACATGCACGGAAGACGAAGACATGCACGGTTACACTTAATTTTGGTTCAAACTCTGCCAGTGACTTGGATCATAACTCACTTCTTGTACAATAATTTATATATATATTTTCCTCAATGTCCAATTTTAATCTAGGTTCTTTTAGGATAACGGTTGCTTTGCCTTCGACCTGGGTGGAGAGAGACCTGCATTCAGACACATTTAGAATTTGCAGATATAAGGCTCTGCTTACCTTTTTTTTTTTAATTTGTGGGCCCGTGTTCTGAAATGCAGGTTGTTCCCCTCAGATCTCTGGTTTTGCCACCGCCGTCCTCCTGGCTAGCTCGCCAAATGTTGTGTCAGATTTATAGTTTAAAAGTAGGAAAAATATACAGTCTTCTGATCTGGTTAAAACTCTAAGTTCTTGTTACTTGTGGTGAAAATACTCACAAAGTCCAGCAGACCGGCAGAGTGTGAATCAATAAGTTTATTCAGTCAGTACAATACCAACGTCATAAACCTGAGCATGTCCGCAGACAGTACTCCCGTACACAATTCTTCAATGGCTTATATACATTTGATGTCACATTAAATCTTCTGATCCCCTCCCTCTGACCTTGAAGTGCCCATGGTTCTGCTAACTGCAGTGGGCCCACAACCCATTTTCTGCTGAGTTGACTCTCCCCATCTGCACCTGCGTCTCTGACCCTGCTGTAACACTCTGATAAGTTTTTTTCCCCAGTACTTGAAAGGCTTCGCCGCGGCATAGCGCGGCCTATGGCGACCACCGTTTTTCGGGCCGTATATGTTAATTTTTAAGGCTGCTGTAATCATTTATCACATCAGTATCTCATGCTACGTAACAACCATCTCATGGTGCTCATTATGAACATTCTATTGATTAATATAACATTATCATTTTTCACATTTTGAACAAAAACTGTGCGAGTCGCATGCGGTCGACATAGGCCGCCATGTTATCTTACTCCTCGGAATTTGTGTGTGTGGGTGTGTGCGCAAGCAGGGCCCGTGGGCGTCTGCCTCAGTGCTTCTGCCTGTGTGTGTGTGTGTCTATGTGTATGCACATGTATGTGAGTGAGCGTATAATTGTATGAGTGAATGAATGTGTGTTTTGTGTGCGTCCATCTGTAGGTGTCAGTAGGAGTGTGTGGCCAGCTCAGGACTTTAATATGAGTGTGTGTTAATCTCTGCCTGTGAGTGGGAGTGTGTACAGCTCTGGCTGTGAATAGGAGTGTGTCCAGCTCTGGCTGTGAGTAGGAGTGTGTCCGTAGCTTTGTTAGTTAATAATATACACACAAATAAGTTACATTCAATTTACAGATTTTCCACCACAGTGTCTGTGTGTGTGTGTGTGTGTGTGTGTGTGTGTGTGTGTGTGTGTGTCTGTGTGTGTGTGTGTATGTGTGTGTGTGTGTGTGTGTGTGTGTGTGTGTGTGTGTGTGTGTGTATACATCACATTCAGCGTGACATGGGTGTGGAACAGGTGAGGGGAGCAATGATTTTGCAGTAAATTAAGAGAGAAAGTCATCCGTAGCGTCTGGAGGCGCGGGCTGGGATCCCTGCCCAGGTGTACTTTCAAGAGGGGAGAGACACGCAGGGGCACACCTGAGGACAGGTGAGCTGCATCACCTGCATGGAGAGAGGAGTTTCAAAAAACTAAAATGGGGAAATCAAAAAAGTAAGGCGTCTCTCAACTTCCTGAAAAAACTCTCTCTCTCTCCACCTCTCATACACATACACATACACATACACATACACATACACATACACATACACAAACACAAACACAAACACATACACATACACATACACATACACATACACATACACAAACACAAACACAAACACAAACACAAACACATACACATACACATACACATACACATACACATACACATACACATAGACATACACATACACATACACATACAAACACACACACACACACACACACACACACACACACACACACATACACAAGCAGACGCAGACACAAACACACACACACACACACACACACACGAACACACACACACGAACACACACACACAAGCAGACACAAACACACATCCAAAGGTAAAACCAGGTGGTTAACTAAAGCACTAAAAGCTCCTTGCCTTGTGAACTAATACATTTACTACATTGTGTTTCAAGTTCAATGTTTACCAGACATCCAACTGCCTAATGAGGACCTGATAAACAAGACAAGACTGGTATAGTAACGTTCGGGATCACCTGGTGTTGTAAACACTGCCAATGCTGTGGATTGATCACCTAACGTGAGCAGGTAAACTCGGATGAACAGTCCTCCTGAAGACAGTGTGGAAGAGCAGAGTGCTTAGGTGCATGCAGCCCTGATAGCAATGTCCTCTGCAGCAAGGCTCCCACATTTTGGACGCCATTTGATCCGTGATGTTTTACTTCAATCTGACTTCTGGATGGATGTCATAAATTTCGTGTGGGAAATGTCCCGTACTGGAAAGCTTTTTTTCTTTCATTCATTCTCTATCTCTATCTCTTCTCTCTCTCTCTCTCTCTCTCTCTCTCTCTCTCTCTCTCTCTCTCTCTCTCTCTTTCTTTCTTTTCTTCCCACTCATTTCGTAAACGACTGTGTGGAAATACAGGCCAACTCTGCGACTAGATGGAAACGTCAAAAGGAGGGAGAGAAGACAGGAGCGAGCGGGTCACCGTGCGGTAGAGGAAGTGCGGCGCACTTATCGAGGATGGATGCGTTTCAAAACGCTTGACAAAGTTACTCAACTGAGTTAACAAACTTGGAAACTATGGCCACTGTGGCCAGCCTTTTCATGTTTGGTTAGATTTCATGATCTTCGACATGTTAAATTCATCATAGTTAAAATGAAGAGAGAGGCAACGCAGGAAAAGTCACTTTTTCCATTCCCTCATCACATTGACCTCAGCTCCAGTGAACTAGGGGCACGTTATGTAGACACACACACACACACACACACATACACACACAAAGAGGACAGTCTGGCAGTATCAGTGTACTGTAAAAACGTCTGGTGGGTTTAGCATGGGAATGATGATGTCGCTAGTTCCTCCCTAACTGTCTCCTCTATTGACAACCGCTAACTCCAGGAATACTGCATCATGGGAAGGCCGCTATTTTCCAGTGGGAGTTTTGAATCCTCTTTTCCACTTCTTGACATATGCTAGACACACTAATCCACTATATATTGGCAGTGGAGGGAACGTATTAATATCATAAATATGAATGCTGTGCTATTCATTAGGAACTGCCTCACTCCACTTACCTCAGCTGATGATGCATGCATACCCTATCATAAACCAATCGGAGTGATGAAACATACATAAAATATCCTAAACCATCCGAGTAATCGCTCGCACAGGGGAAGGCACAAACACAGTGCCTGAAACTTTTCACATTTCTATCAGATCGACTAAGTTAGCCTAATTTAAGATGGATGCTTTCACGTGATGTGTTCATTTAAGATCCCGCCGAAAATGTCCTTGTTGGTCTTTATCGTGAGAAAAACCCTCTTGTTGATACCATGTCGATGTTCTGCTCTGTTTCTCAACCCTCCAATCTCAAGCTCTTTCATTACCTGTCTGTGTCACCCACTGTTACTTTCTCATACTCACACATACAACCACACTCTGACCGTCATATTCTCTTCAAAATTAAAATTCAAAGTGTATTTATTAGCACAACTATTGTTATCGAAGCACAAACAATTAAAAACAACAAACAAATGTATAATGGCACAGCTATAAAAACACAGCAGGTTTTAAAAAGGGCAGAATATAGGAAGGAAGAATTCAATATCTTTCTTAAATTCTCTCTCTCTCCCTCTCTATCTCACTCTCTCGCTTTCTCTCTCTCCAATGTATTCTCTTTTCTTTTCATCCCTATCCTTCTCTTTTTGCATTCCTCCCTACATTCCTGTGCTGTGTAATCTATGTGGTTTCTACAGCCTTATTAGAATTTATATCTAACAAGTGATGTGAGTCACGCCCTCCCGCCGCTGTCAGACGCAGAGGACCTCATGCCACAGGAATGACCAGGGGTTGTCCAGGCCCAAGGCAGGAGAGAGAGAGAGAGAGAGAGAGAGAGAGAGAGAGAGAGAGAGAGAAGGGGAGATCCAGGTGACACCCACGCCCGCCAAGTCTATTCCCAGCAAAAAGCAGGCAAAAGAAGGAGAGAAAGAACGGGGTTGAGGAGGGGGTGGGGGTGGGGGGGGGGGGGGTAATGTTACGTAGTCATTGTTTGAGCCCACGGAATCCCGGAGCCTCGCGCTCATAGTTTCCACACCATGTTAATCCGACTCTAAGCACTCCTGGCTGGCCAAAGTCTGGTGTGTGTGTGTGTGTGTGTGTGTGTGTGTGTGTGTGTGTGTGTGTGTGTGTGTGTGTGTGTGTGTGTGTGTGTGTGTGTGTGTGTGTGTGTCTGTGCATGTGCACGTGCGCGTGAGACTACGTTTGTGTGTGAGTGAATGTGTAGGTGTGCGTACGTCTCTGTGTGTCTGTGTGTGTGCACGTGTGTGTGTGTGTGTGTGTGTGTGTGTGTCTGTGTGTGTGTTTGTGTGTGTGCGTGTGTGTGTATGTCTGCATATGTGACAGCAGTCACTGAGCTGTTCACCAGACAGAGACGACAGAGGGGAAGGCACAACAACGGAGAGAAACAGAGGGGGAAAAACAGAGAGAAGGAAAGAAACAGAGTGATAAAGAAAGACAGAAAACAGAGAGAGAGTAAGCGAGTGAAAGAAAGAAGGAAAGAAAGAAAGAAAGAAAGACAGGATCAGATAGCTCAAAGAGAGGAGCGGGGGTGGCAGGCTGCGCCGGCTATAATCTGCGCTGCATACACAGTGCGGTTAATGTTACCCAGCTGTCAAAAATACACCACCCTGAGACAGGCACAGCTATCTCTATCTCCTCTTACCAATGGCACACACAACCCCCCCACCGCCCACCCCACCCCCACATTCACTCAACATTAGTGTCACGTCTCGTAAATATATTACAACCTACAGCCTGTACCTTCTCTACCTTTACTCATGTACATGACGCCTGCGTATATACACAGAGAGCCCGTGTACACGTGTTTGTGGATGATAAGTATGGCTGGATTAACGTTAAAGCAGAGTACAAGCATGGGTTTCTGGGAGGGAACTTGTGTACAGTGTTTACATCCAAACTTTTACATAGTTTTGGTCATACTTTAATCCTGGAGGTTGTTTAATAAATCGATATTTGAATTGATGCAAATATTTTTTTTTTATGTATTGGTGTGTGTGCCGTGTGAATCACCTCGTTGAACCTCACACACATACAGCGATGGGTGTGTACGTTGTTTTTCCTCTCACCCCCTCGCTCTTGCGGAGTAATGATTCTCTTTGTATGCATACCTCAAGCAAATTATGGAACAATACAAGAACACGTTTCACCTTTCAAAAGAGGCCCGCTTGTCTTTCACACACTGGAGCCCTCGCTGTTCCAAGATCCTGTCAGGTCTGTCAGTGCGTGGAGTCGGATTATTCCCGCAGGGCCTGGGGGGGTGGGGGGGTGGAGTGATGGCTGGTGGAGGCTCGGGGGGATGAGATTTCGGAGTGGGGTGGGACAGGGCGCAGTGATCGTGTCGTAGCAGGTGCCTGCATGAAGGTGGTTGGTGACACGTTCAGATCTGGCACAGAGATACGCTTCACACGCCATGCTAGGCTACACCGGCGGACCCGGATCGTCTTTCAGCAGAGACACAACTGTCACGGGCGACCCCATGTCCCTGAGCCTCCAGGGTCTCACTGAGGCTCTCTCTCTCTCACACACACGTGCACCAACACATACATACATACATACATAGACACGTACATATATACACACATACAGTATATATATACACTCACTCTCTCCCACTCTCACTCTCTCTCACTCTCACTCTCACTCTCACTCTCACTCTCACTCTCACTCTCACTCTCACTCTCACTCTCACTCTCACTCTCACTCTCACTCTCTCACACACACACACACACACACACACACACACACACACACACACACACACACACACACACACACACACACACACACACACACACACAGAGACAAGCTGCCTCCACAGCCATTCTGTCTGACAGGATAATGATGTCTGGGGTTGGTGAACTAACATGGTCCTTTGTCTGCCCTTAACTCACCTGATAAAGCACAGGCCAGAGAGAGAGAGAGAGAGAGAGGGAGAGAGAGGGAGAGAGAAAAGAGGACAAAATAAGGGAGAGGGAGAGCAGGGGAGAAGCCAGGTGAGTCTTTGCCAGGAAACTATTGTGGCAGAGCAGAGGGGGAAACTCTCTCTCTCTCTCATTCTATTTATCTCTGTCTCTCCCTTACTCTCATTATCTCTCTCTCTGTCTCTCTCTCTCTACTCTTTCTATCCCAATACCTCCCCATCTATCTTTCCCTTTCTCTCTGTCTCTCAATCTCACTGTGTTTTGCTCCTTTTCTCTTTGACACTCTCATTTTCTCACTATCTCTGCATCCCTTTATACACCCCCACCCCACCCCACCCCCCCACCACCGCCCCCCTCACTGTAGACAGGAAGCTGATATTAATAAAAACAGCCTTTATTGTTTCAGTGGGGAGCCTCTTGCGTGTCGGGTTGAGTCGGGGTCGGTTGTTGTGTTTTTGATGTGGGACCGATTGCGTCCGCGACGCTGAGGTAGGCGTCTCCGGGAGATAGGGAGCCCTGAAATGAACTATAGGGGCACTGACAGACTGGTGCTCTCAGGAGGCTGTGTGGGCTGCCTTCTCCTCCACCAGAGACCGTGGAAAGATCACTGCGGTGTAACTTAAGCTGGGGGTCAATGAGGCAAGGAGAAAGCACTCTGTCTAATGAGAAGAGTCAAATGCAGTTCACACGAGCTGCTTGATAACAGTTTTGACATCATAATCGCACACAATCTACAATCTGGTGAGAAAAGAGGGAACTAGACCTCTGATGCCCAAAAAGGTTACAAATGGGTTCTACAAACAACCTTTCCTTAGAGGAAGGTACTTGAACTTTGCATGAAGTATGCTGATCTTTAAGGTTCTGAAAGTAATTCTATGCCTTTAACTCTAATATTAATACAATTTTAAATGTAAAGGTACTATATGTAAGTATTTGTGCCTAAAGGTTCTAAATTACCATTTTGACTTTACGCATAACAGTCAACGTCAACCGTGATGCCCAAACATCTACTGAAGTTAGCATGCTAACCAGCTAGAGCCGCACGTTCTGTCCAAATCCAATTTCAGGTGCTTAATTAATGGAACACTCAGATTTTTTTAAACTACAGTAAAAAGCCAGTTTGAAGGGGTTAAGTGCAATTTATGACCAAAGCTGTGGTGAATAAGGGTTTTTGCCTAGTTCCTACAGTGTTTGTTTTCAAATTGCCAGTGAGACAGTCTTTTCCAAACCAAGGGGGTCACAGTTTCACAGCAGCTCCCATCCATACTGCCATTAGCCTACTCTACATCTCCTCAATACAGTAGTTATTTTTTTCCTCAATGCAGAACGTGTCTATCTGTCCGACATATATAATTAAGCCTATTGTACCTATGATTAAGCCTCCCATACCTGACTAGTTCCTCAGCCTAGTGATAGTGTAGCCTGTCATCCGTCTTCTGTGGGATCTCCAGCACCCTCCAAAGAGTTCACATTCTAGAGATTCTTCCACTGTGGATGGTCATCTCTCTCTCTCTCTCTCTCTCTCTCTCTCTCTCTCTCTCTCTCTCTCTCTCTCTCTCTTTCTCCTTCCCTCTCTCTCTCCCCCCCCCCCCTATTTCTCCCTCTTCATACCTGTGGGATTATTGTCTTCGGGCTTAAATGCTGTGGATGGTTTGCATTCCTTCCCCTTGTTTTCATAATGTTGTGGAAAGTGAGAGAGGAGAGAGGGGAGACACAGACTCACCGGCTGGAGCAGGCGCAGGCACGGGGACCGGCATCTGGCTCCAAGGAGCCCGGGCCTGTTTGTGTGTGTAAGAGAGAGAGAGAGAGAGAGAGAGAGAGAGAGAGAGATGTATGATGTGCCTGTGTAGGAAGGAATCTATTAATTTATGTGGGAATGAAAGGAAGAGAGAGATAGATTGTGTGATGTGAAGGGTGGGTGGTGTGGGGAGTGTGTGTGTCTCTGTGTGTGTGACAGAGTGTGTGTTTCAGGGATAGAGAAGAAGAGAAAGAAAGCGGAAGAGAGAGGGAAAAAAAGAGAGTGTGTGTGTGTGTGTGTGTGTGTTTGTGTGTGTGTTTGTGTGTGTGTCCCTGCTTTAGGATGTAGAGGAGTGATTTAATCAGACACCAGAAATGAATGGTACCATTAAACCTCAGTCCACGGAGTACAGAGACAAAAAGGCCTTTGAAGTCCGGGAAGAAAGAGACAGCCTAGAGAAAGTCAACACCGTTTTATGTGATACGACCTCCTGGTATCAAACAGAGGTTAAAGTTTCTTGAAAACACTCACAGGCAAACAAACACACAAATAAACTGATGAGCTCTGTTTATCGGTTGACCAAACAACTCCATGTAAATACTGTTGCTCAATGGACCATCCAGTCGCAACCTTCC
>NC_137917.1:8665873-8668373 GCF_963457725.1 Sprattus sprattus | reverse complement strand
TGTGTGTGTGTGTGTGTGTGTGTGTGTGTGTGTGTGTGTGTGTGTGTGTGTGTGTGTGTATGTGTGTGTGTGTGTCTGTCTCTGTGTGTGTGTGTGTGTGTGTGTGTGTGTGTGTGTGTGTGTGTGTGTGTGTGTGTATGTGTGTGTGTCTGTCTGTGTGTGTGTGTGTCTGTGTGTGTGTGTGTGTGTGTCTCTGTATGTGTGTGCATCCAGACACCACAAGCCATGCAACAAGCCAAGATCTGCAGACATCCTGAGGCAGGATAATTGCACACCAACCAGTCCATTAGTCCATCAACAGCAACAACAACCCAGGATATTTGACTACTGACCCTAGCCTATCATCAGCTGCAGCAGCCTGGAGGCCCAACCTTGTACATGTAGGTGGCCTGCTTAGTGCCTGTCTGAAAAGACCCAACAGGTTGCGCTGCAGCACAGAGCAATACAGCAGAGCAGAGCAGAGCATAGGGCACAGCGCCCTCGGCAGTCACATGGTCCTGGGCCTCTCCTGTTCAAGCGGGCCCGGGTCGCCGGGTTTACCCTCCATTAGCCCCGTCACACTGATGGACAGGGACAGTTGGGTGTTCTGGCGCCTGCCCAAGGCTCGCGTTCTGCCTGAGAGCCACTTTATTCAATAAAGGGCCCATTCCACATGGAGGCTTTGCTTTATTCAATGCAGGACTGTTTCATGCCTTCTCTGCCCAAACCGCCCCTCACTGCACACAGGATGTGTGTGTGTGTGTGTGTGTGTGTGTGTGTGTGTGTGTGTGTGTGTGTGGGTGTGTGTGTGTGTGTGTGTGTGCCCATGTGTGTGTGTGCCTGTGTGTGTGTGTGAGCGTGTGCCCGTGTGTGTGTGAGTGTATGTGTGTGTGTGTGTGTGTCTGTGTGTGTGTGTATGTGTGCGTGTGCGTGTGCGTGTGCGTGTGCGTGTGCGTGTGCGTGTGCGTGTGTGTGTGTGTGTGTGTGAAATACTGCCAATGCCACAATGATTGCCTTTGTATGGTCCAGGTCTGTGTGTGTGCGTGGGTGTGTGTGTATCTGCATGTTTTCGAATGTTTATGGGCCCTCGCCGGAGCGTGGAATCTGAACTTGTGAAGGAAACACACAGAAATTTGCCGCATTCTTGTGTTCTTGAAATTAATTGTTGTTAAGCTGCTGATTCTCCAAACATTACAATACACAGACGCTGTTGTGTGTCAAAGCTTGAGCGCCAAAGAGGATAAACCACAATGACCCTGTGGCTTCCAGCCGTAAACATCTGCCTTAGTGAGCCTAAAATTGGGCTTTTGTTTCTGCAAGGGAGGGTGGGACAGAAATAGGAATGCAGCAGCAATGATTTACTTAAGCATACTTGGTTGCCAGATCACTTCCCCAATTCACACACACACACAAACAAACACACACTGCTCCCCGTCCTCCATCCAACGAAATGGCAAAAATGCCAGCCATTCTTCCCTTGCTTAGGCAGTGCATAGTTCATGTCCTTCATGATGTTATCAGGAACCATGAATCCCTGGGAGAGGCTTGATGATGTCATCTTTAACCACATCGGCCACCAGCGCAGATGCCACTCTCAGACTGAAAAAGCCAATTGCAATGCTGTCCTCGTGAAAGTTGCCTTGGGCACCTACGGTCTAATGACACACTGGTTTTAATGTGTGTGTGGAGAGGGGGTGGGAGGGGGTGGGAGGGGGAGGGACAGTCCTGGCCACCAACTAAGCCTGGACCACCTCTGACTGTTGTCTCTACGGGAGTATGACGCAGAAGGCTGACTAAAGTAATTTGTTTACCATCTTGTCGTAAAACTGGTACATAAATAAAAAAAGATGATAATAATGACAGTGATTGTGGTCAGAGCTCATATTGTTCTCGTTCATGTTATTGTTTTTGTTATTATAATAGACCTCAAAAGTTTGCTGCAGCGAATTAGCCATTCTCCTCACACGCCCACGCCCATGCACAAACCCCCCCTTCCCCTCCCCACTCTCCCACCCAACTAGTTTCACAGACCAGAGAAAGGAATTGGCATGTGGGAGGGTGGAGCACTTATTTCAATGGGGACCGCAGGGAGAGTATCTCCATCACCCTATTTGGCCACATTATTTTATGGGGGAATGGGGGTCAGAGTGGGCTCTACACTGAAAGGAATGACGGCTTGGAGGGGTAGGGCAATGTGAGGTTGGGTGGGGTGAAGTGGGGGTGGGTGGGTGGTGGTGAGTCGGGGGTGTTGGTGCCACACCGTTACGACTGGGGGGAAAAAAGCAGGGGGGGGGGGGGGTTGTGGAACGAGGGGAACGTTCGGCTTTTGGCCCCCGCGTGACAAATGATGTCGTTGCTGCTATTCCTCAAGCGCCCCACTGACAGCTCGATTAGGACCAGCATTACAAACCATTATGTGCCATTAATCTTGCCCGGCTGGCGCTGGTCATTACCCGCCATTAATCTAGCTCCGGCTGGGCGCAAGTCATTATGGGTCATTAATAATCCTGGGGAGCCAAAG
>NC_137917.1:8655873-8658373 GCF_963457725.1 Sprattus sprattus | reverse complement strand
ACACACACGACACACACAGCAGCCGCCTGTGAAACAGAATGCTCTTGTGACATCATCCGCTGTATGCCTGCCTGTAAGAATGCAAGTTCACTCTTAATCTAACCAACTGACCCTGAGATAATTTCCAGAGCTGAGACCGCCCCGGTCCATGCTCTAAATAAAGTACCAGCAACTCAGCTTAATTGGCTTGGCTGCATGCCCATGCTCTGGGGGACAAAGAGGGACTTTTCCCCAGTGCCCTCTGATGAAACCAACAAGTGTACACAAACTAATGGAAGCCATTTCAGAGCCTCGGAGCGAGAGGGGAATTTGCTGTGTATCTGTAGGGAGGTCTGTGATTTAAAAGTCCATTTAAGCGGCCTTCCGTGCCTAACAAACGTCTCTAAATAGAACCAAGGTGTTGTGTGTTGTGTCACGCTGTCATAACTTTCCTTCTCTAACGAATGCGTATTTCAATGGCGTAAATGTCTGCAGTATCTAATCACACTGAGGTCGCGCTGCTTCTGCAGTATTTTACATTGAGTTTATACTCTCTGAAAAGACTGAGTGGTTTCTGTTGGGAGAGCCGGGGTTCTGATTATGCCTCTTTGCCCAATATCTCCTTACAGAGAAGGGACCTCACTGGGTTTGTTTATGTGAGTCCCTGCCCAGAAATCTGTCACATAATCCTCTAACAGAGAGCTCTCCTTCAAACAGCAAGGGGTTAGAGGAACAACTCTGACGCAAGGACTTTGCCTCATGTTCCTGCCCTCCACTATTTCTCAACCACTTCTCTCTCTCTGTTTTACACACACACACACACACACACACACACACAAACTCACTTAGACACACACACACACACTCAGACAGACACACACACACTCACACACACACACACACTCACTCACACACACACACACACACATACGCACTCAGACACACACACACTCACTCACTCACACTCACAATTACACACACACAAACAAACGCACAAATTAATCTATTTCCTTTCACACACACACACTAATGCTTCTTCCTGACTTTAATTGCCTATACAATTTAGTGAGTGAATAACTAAGTGTTGTCTGGAAAACATAGTAAACATTCAAGATAACAGACAGCCACACACACACACACACACACACACACACACACACACATTCCTCATAAAAAAACAGAGGCTTTAAGATGACTTCCCTTGTAACTTAAATAATTTATTTACCACTAGAGCACCACAACAATAATGTGTTACATCATCAGAGTGGGTCAAGATCAACAACAAACATCAACATCAGCATAGACAACAATCATAATAACAGCTCGACCAATGACAATGCTGCTGCCTCCTTCCACTTCCTGTCTGCCCAGGAAGTCCACTGGCACTGGTGCCCAAAGGGGTGAGGTTGGGTGGGGTGGGGGTTTGTGTGAGCTAGACGATAGTGTCACCTACAAATCCTACTGCCGTCCTTACCACTCACTTAATATACGGGAGCCCTAACTATGAATAGAGAAAAACAAACAACAAATAAACAAATAAAACAAACAAAAGCTAGAAATAAAAAACGACAGAATTAAAATAGCATCAGTGCAATTCTTCTGTATCAAGGTTTTGCGCTGTTGTTCCATGGACTGTGGAAAGTGGGCTTGTCCTCTTTTGTAGGGGTTAGTCTCAGCTGCTTCCAAAGGAAGGGGTACGAGACAAATATGATCATCACACGTGATCATCAGGTCTAACAGACAAATTGGAAAAGAGGGCCCCAAATTTGGGGTTCATGTTCAAGACGTCGACTAAAAATGACAAACGTGAACAGCATTTAAACTCTGTAATTAGTACACACTGAAAGAACGTTCTTGTCCAAAACAAACACGAGAGGAGATATCTAAATAAACAAAGTGGGTGACTTGATTCATTTAACCTTCAGCTCTGTCCCTCCGGGATCCCCTGAGCCTGTCGTCTCTGGTCACCTGCTAATCTCCGTGTCAGCGAGCCCTTCCTAAGAGGCCGACTGCATGTCACTGGCGCATTGTGTGTGATGACAGCCCCTATCGCATTGCTCTTTCTCTCTCTCATATGCACACTTTCAGCTGCAGATGACATCACCACCTGTGTTTGGATGATGACATTATTCCTCGCCCGCTCTGCAGTGAATGGGGTGATATCACTTCCTCTACCTGTCAGAGATTGGGTTAATGGACCTTTGAAGATCAACTACAAAACACAGCCATATTGTGCCCATATATGGAGTTCCATGTCAGAGCCATTTTCTCTATGGGAAAATAACATGGGGAGTTTGAATGATTGCACACTTCGCATACTTTGGATGTCTCCAGTTAGCTATGGGAAGGTGAAGGTTGCCTGGCAACTGTCACGTTGTTAGCTAAATAGCTATCACTATGTGGCTAACTAATAACTAGGTGACTTAGTTATCTAATTTAAAGTCTGAGTTATGTGTATACAATTGTTCATTCATAACCATGCCTTTTTTATGCTACAGTGGCTGGCCAATGGCAAAACTCC
>NC_137917.1:8635873-8643373 GCF_963457725.1 Sprattus sprattus | reverse complement strand
GATCTATAAAGCTCATTTCCGAGCCTGACAGCACTGTGAGGAGGTGTCTGCTAACAGGCAGAGAAGGATCTACATATCAAGCACTCTTTCGCTCCCTCTAGATACTGTATGTCTTTCTCTCCCTGTCTCTTTGTCTCTCCAGCTCTCTCCCTCTCTCTTTGTACCTCTCTCCACACACGCACGCACACACACACACACACACACACACACACACACACACACACACACACACACACACACACACACACACACACACTCACACACACACACACACAAACCCACACAAACCCACACACACACACACACACAAACACACACACACACACACACACACACACACACAGATATATCACTATATATCACTCTCTTTTTGAGAATTGCAAAGGTGGGTAAACACTAAGTCACTGACTGTTTCCAGCGAAGACCAACAAGGCCCTCATTCGCTTACCTCCCCTCTGTGGGCAGAGAGAGGGAGAGAGGGAGAGAGAGAGGGAGAGAGAGATGGTGAGGGGGGAGGGAAAGAGAGGGAGAGAGAGCGGGATAGAGAGAGGGAGGTAGCACACACGTTTTTCCTGGGGTTTCTCTCGTTTTTCAAGTCCATCTCCCAGTGCCTCCCCGTTTTGTTGTCATTTGCATGGTCCACAAACTTAATTATGAATCCAAAGGTTTTGCATGTTTGACTGGCATTACCAAAGTTGCCAGATCTTCTATGAAGCACGATCTACACACACAACATAAAATTTCAACCCATCTGTCACCGCAACCTGGCAACCCACAACCCGATTCATGGGGTGTGCGTGTGCGCAGCTGCAATATGCGCAGGCAGGCGGGCCAGTTGAATGCTGGTATGGAGGTATAGAGAGAGAGAGAGAGAGAGAGCGAGAGAGAGGGAGACGGACAGAGGGAGACGGAGAGAGAGAAAGTCACACTCAGGCCTCCTGGTGAGCCGGCCCCCAGGAGAAGAGTTTACACAAACGTGTGTAGAGTGGAGCCCCTAAAGCCCCATGAATGAGTGTGCTGTGCCTCACCCAACACTGAGCGCATTGACCAGCAGAGAGGGAGGGAGAGAGAGAGAGAGTGAGGGAGGGAGGTGGAGAGGGGAGATAGGGGGAGAGAGATGGCGAGAGAGGGAGGGAGAGGGGGAGAGGGAGGGAGAGGGGGTGAGGGGAGAGAGAGATGGCGAGGGAGGGAGGGAGAGGGGGATGGACGGAGGGAGGGAGGAAAGGAGAAAGGGGAGATAGAGGGAGAGAGAGAGGGAAAAGAAGGTGGGGGGGGGGTCAAGGGATCACTGCTACTGAAGGAAACACAGCTATTGTTTATTCAAACTCTCCCTTTTACACACACACACACACACACACACACACACACACACACACACACACGCACAGAAGTATGTATGCAACCACAAAAATGTACACATACGATGACGATGACACACACACACACACACACACACACACACACACACACACACATCACATGCAAGCTGTCCCGCACCCATCTTTCACCCTCTCACACACCCATATTCATAAACACATGTATGACATATGTACCATATGTTCTCACTGAGATACTCATACATGTTGACACATTAACATACATACTGTACAAAAATATTCCAAACACACACACACACACACACACACACACACACACAGAGGCAGAAATGGAGAGAGAGACAGACAGAGTGCTCAGTGATGATGACAGTTAAGCTTAATACTGTGTATAAACATACACTATCTAAACATACACAGATAGACAGAGAGAAAGAGGGAGGGAGAGAATGAGAGAGAGAGAGACAGGGAGAGAGATAGAGAGAGAGCGAAAGAGACAGGGAGAGAGAAGGAGAAAGAAATGGAGAGAGAGGGAGAGAGAGACAGGGAGAGACAGAGAGAGAGAGAAAGAAAGAGACAGGTAGAGAGAAGGAGAGAGAGAGAGAGAGAGAGAAAGACACAGGTAGAGAGGGAGAGAGAGGGGGGGAGAGAGAGAAAGGGAGAGAGAAGGAGAGAGAGAGAGGGCGAGAGACAAGGAGAGAAAGAGAAAGACACAGGGAGAGAGGGAGAGAGAGAGGGGGGAGAGAGAGAAAGGAAGAGAGAGGGAGAGGTAGAGAGAGAGTGAGAGAGAGAGAGAGAGAGAGAGAGAGAGAGAGAGTGACAGGGAGAGAGGGGGAAAGGGAGAGAGAAAGTGAGAGAGAGAGAGAGAACGAGACAGGGAGAGGGGGGGGGGGGGAGAGAGTGAGAGAAACACACAGCGACAGAGTGCTCAGTGATGATGAGACAGTGGAGTGAGTGTAAGACGCTGTGATTTCTCCCGTGGGGCCGCGGGGCTGAGTCATGGGGCGCAGCTCTGATTTAGTGGTGCGGGGACTCAGTAGTCGCGAGGCAGCCAGCACGCCGACGCCGACCGCATTACCACTGATTTATGTGGACGTGACACGGGGACGAGCGGCCGCGGCTGGCGCCAGACGGGTGAGCCTGGGAGAGTCGCCGAGGCAACCCCCCAAATTAACACACCGTGATGGTGGTGATGTCACAATGAAGGCTGATGATAGCGCACACACACACACACACGCACTCATACACACACACACACACACACACACACACACACACACACACACACACACACACACACACATACACACACACACATCAACAGGACATGCTCACACACACACACAGTACAAAATAACACATTACACTACTGTTCAAAAGTTTCCGAACACCCAGAAGGTTTTCGAACACAACTCATATTTGTATCCATCAAATAAGGTTAAAAATTACAGCTTGACTACTTCTTCACTAAATAGGTCTTGCACAATTTGGAGCATGCTTAGGGTCTCTGTCCTGCTGAGGGATACAACTGGCTCTAGTTAAGTGCTGTCCAGTCTATGGCATGGCAAAGTAGTTCTGGTCAATTTCTGAGTTTGAGCAGTTTTACCTGTTTAAAGATGCCTTCTATTTTGTACAGATTACATACTTGTCCAGCACCAGAGCACCTCAGACCATCACATTTCCTCTACCGCGCTTCGGAGATGATGTCAAGCACTCCTCCAGCAGCTTTTCATTAGGTCTGCACCTCACAACATTTCTCCTCAGTGATCCAAACACCTCAGCTTAATCTGTCTATAACATATTCTCGATCATCGTTCCCCCCGGTATCTGTTTACTTCTGTTTATTCCAGAGTCGGACATGGCTTTTGCTTTGAAACTCTGCCTAGAAATCCAGCATTCCAGAGCCTCTTCACTGCTGCTGATGAGGCTGGTGTGAGACTGGTGGGTTCTATTTAATAACGTTGCCAGCTGAAGACCTGTGAGAAATCTACTTCTCAGGCCAGAGATTCTGATGTTCTCATCCACCTGTACAGTTATGCACCGGGGTGTCCTGCTTGTCCTCCTATCCTGGTTAGAGCCAGTGCGTACTGGCAGCCTGTTCTTGCCAATGTCTTGCATGAAATAGCCTTAATTTCGTGGAACAATAATAGACTGACGGGTTCCTGAAGAACGCTGGTCCGCAAGTGGCAGAGAACAGGCTCTTTATTTCTATGTAGATATTCTGTTCAAAATCAGCCGTTTCCAGCTCTAATAGTGATTTTACAACATTAACAAGCCTTACACTATATTTCTGATCGATTTTAGGTTATTGGAATATTAAGAAGTGTGATTTTCTTTCTAAATAAATAATACAAAATATCTCCATTCCAAATTTTTTGAACAGTATAAAAAGTATAAAGCCTAAACACAAACATACTCTCATTACATTGAATGTACAAATATATGCACACACACACACACACACACACACAGACACACACACACACACACACACACACACACACACACACACACACACACACACACACACACACACACACACACACACACAAACACACACACTAACTAACTATCATCTTTCATGCAATTAGACAGCATACACACACATTCACAGACACTCACAAATACACAGCACGTACTCACAATTCTAAACACAAAAACAGCCCACATATATCGACTGTATGTTCACATTCTACACATACACACACACTAGCACACACTTCTGCAACTACACTGGAGGAATGCTAGTATCACAGAGAGTGATGTTATAGTTTTCCACAAGCACACATACACACACACACACACACACACACACACAAGTGGTGCTTTAGTTTTACAGACATATGAAAGGGGTATTATTATCACATAAAACGATAATGCTATGCCTCAGCTGCTGAATGTAATGGCTTGAACTAACACACAGCTTCACTGACAGCCTCTGGCTCTCAGCTAACACTACATAACCGGTCATATCTGCATTTAGCAAAGGCGGAAGACTGTCACCGAGACCACCCCATACGCATGCACACACACACACACACACACACACACACACACACACACACACACACACACATATGCATAAAGTCCCAGGTCAGGATGGAAACACATACAAAAACATACACAGACAGACATGCATGTTTTCTGGTCAGTCTTTGCAGCAGCCATAGGCTGCAAACACACGGTGTCTCGTCACTGTTTGCTGTGATCTTGTCATCTGCTCACAGGCCCTTCCTCTCACACATTTGCATTTTGATCACTTCCATCTCAATCTGTCTCTGCTGAACTAACACTATGAGACGGAGAATCTGTCTCTGCTGAACTTTCTGCTCTGCCTCCTCTTAATCCATCATCAAAAACTGCTGTGTGTTGAGTGGACTAATACACATCCAATCCCTTCCTGCTCTTGTGCGTAAGCTCTGCTTCACTGGGGCGGCCGAGGACACTGCACTTCCTTCCTGAAACAGGGGTGTGTGCATGTCTGTCTGTGCAAGTGCATGTTGATATGTTTTTATCTGTCAGTGTAAGTGAGAGGATAAGAGTGGAAAAAGCACACCCTTGTCTCTGATAGCCAAGTTCCCCTCCTTCCTGTGTCGTGTTCGGTGGGGACGTCAGTGGTGGTGGTGGTGGGGTGGGGCACAGTGTCCACGTAGGTGTGCTGGGGTTAGAGCATCTGAGACGGCCAGCTGGGCCTCCATCCATCCATCCAGCCACCTGCCAGAGCTCAGCCCCCTGGGAGCCATTACTCTCCCTCTCCCCAAAGGCCCTCTCGCGTGGCCAGCTGAGTGTAGTGTGTGTAGTGTGTGTAGTGTGTGTAGTGTGTGTAGTGTGTGTAGTGTGTGTAGTGTGTAGTGTGTAGTGTGTAGTGTGTGTGTGTGTGTGTCTGTGTGCATTTGTTTGTGAGTGTGTGTGTGTGTGCATTTCTGAGTGTGCGTGCGTGTGTGTGCAGACAGATGAGCTCATGCATCTTTCGGATGCAGAGATGCGGCAAGCACATGTTGAGCATTGCTATTATGAGCTGTTTATCCTGAGTGTATACATGTGCATACTGAAGGCATTACGGCACATTCTACACACACTCTAACGCTGCATCTGGTTAATGTTTTAACGTGTAATGACTTAAGCCCCCACCGATACCAGAATATAAAAGTCTGCTATGATGACAGATTGTATACTGCCTGCTCATGCATTAACATAGCTACTGTATTTAGTGTGTCCTGTTGTGTGTAAAATTATTATACGTCTCCTCTGAATGCTGTAGAAAGTTTTATTGAAATGAATGGGCCATCCCAACGTTCAGAGGTCCGATATTTCCTGATAATGACAGCTGAACAAAATGAATGGCCGCTGCATTTGGCAATGGGTTTTGTGCTTCTGATCAGCAAACGTTGCTACACGACACCTAAGAGTTAAAGTTCTATTTGTGTGTGAAGAACAACTTTCTCTCAGCGGAAGCCACAAAACTGTAATAATATCTTTTAAATACAGATGATTTGGAGGAATGTGTTTTCGTCATTTTGGCAAGTAACCTTATAATGAGCGGGAAATGTATAGTCAGCTGGTCATTCTTGAAAAATGAATCCCTTCAGGACCATAGAGTATCCCTTACGAAACATATGTCCATCTGTGTGCATATTGCATGCATTATGTGCAATGTTTATCATTTTGTGGTGTCCGGAGTTAAACTGGTTCTAGCAAGTCTAATTGTTATAAACTGTGTTTTGACACGGCTACTGTATTCAATATGTTCTGTATGTCTCTTATGTAAATAAACCATCTGTTCGTATGTGTATGGGAGACTTTGCACATTGTGTAGACTGTCGTGAGAATGTGCAAATCACCCTGTCAGGGACTGAAAGAAAAACAGACAGCGAAATGAGAAAACTAAACAGCCAATCTCAGCTGAGGAGAAGCTGTGTGTATCTGTGTGTGTGTGTGTGTGTGTGTGTGTGTGTCTGTGTGTGTGTGTGAGTCTCAGCGAGGCCGTTTGCGTTTGCCGTGTCCTCATTTTTCCGCATCGTCACCCTAACCTCTGGCGGCCTGAGCACCAGCCTCTTCCTGTGCATTGGATCCTGTCCCGGACTTCCTGTTTGATGGGCGGCTCCAGAGACCTGTGAGGGCCCCTGGCTCCTGCTCACCGCCTAGAAGACCCAGTGCTTTATTCAAAGGGTATAAATCTCAGAGTGCTGCTCTCATATAAACATATATATATATATATATATATGTGTGTATTACGTGAGTGTGGGGGTGGGGCATGCATGTGCTTGCGTGTGTATATGTGTGTGTGTGTGTTCCTTAGAAAACATCTGCATTCTAACCAGATCCACAGCTTAACTTGTCTCATTTATTTAGCTTTTATTTAAATTTAGTTACTCATAGATTTCTCACAGCATATGGCTTTAATCAAATGTGACATTAACGGTGGTGCATTTATGACGGAATATTAATTTTCTTCCATGTTGCGAGCGGTGAACTATGGGGAAAATATCTCAGAGTTTGTTCAAATATTTTAGCAACGCTGCAGCCGTTTATTGCTCTGTGAGAAGACCGGATGCCACTGTTCGCTACCTCAGCTTCGCATTAGGCAGCCGCAAAAAGAAACCTAGACCAAATATTGGTTCTCGGCATTGAGACTCCAGGATGGAGCGAAGGGGGGAAAGTATTTGACCTACTTTTGAGCATTTCGCACTTCTGTGAGACATGCTCTCGGATTCCCCTCCGCTTCCTCCGAGCAGGCACATTCTGTCCTGTCTCACACACACACACACACACACACACACACACACACACACACACACTCTTATGCAAGGAGAAGAGAGGTGAAAGAAAAGTAGGGGAGTGGTGCAGAGGCCAGAGGAGAAGAGGAGAAGAGGTAGACTGGGGGGGGGGAAGTTGGGACGGGAAGAGAGAGGGAGAGGATGGAAGGACAGAAGAGGAGGAGAGGGAGAGGTATAACAGCAAGAGGAGAGGAGGTAGGAGAGATAAGGAGAACAGTGTGAAAGGAGGAGAGAGGAGAGGAGAGGAGAGGAGAGGAGAGGAAAGGAGAGATGTAAATGTGAGAGGAGTTAGATTAGATGAAAGGAGGGAGTATCGGGAGGAAAGAGAGGAGGTGTATGGAGACAGGAAAAACAAGTAAGAGAGGAACACAGAAAAAGAGGGGGAGAGG
>NC_137917.1:8628373-8630873 GCF_963457725.1 Sprattus sprattus | reverse complement strand
GTGTGACCGTGTGTGTGTGTGTGTGTGTGTGTGTGTGTGTGTGTGTGTGTGTGTGTGTGGCCTCTCTGCGGTTGTTTTGAGGACAGCTCCCTCCACGCGACTCTGTTTATTTGCAGTGAAGGGGGGAGATGGGTTGAAGTGTGTGCACTCAATCACATAGCCACAACACCATCAATCATGGTCTCACACAAGGCCTCATACACACACAAACACACACACACACACACACACACACACACACACACACACACACACAAACACACTGACACACACGCACACATGTATGCACAAACACACATACACATTGCAAACAGAAACACACAAGCATATATACCCTAAATACATATGTGTACATACTTACAGACATTTAAACACATGAATACAAAACACATACACACACACACACACACACACACACACACACACACACACACACACATATATATATATATATATATATTACCACACATATAAGCATATATGTATATAAATGTATATGGGCCATTCTACCGAATTCGTGTAATATGCAGTCCCTCAACAATAAAAACTATTTACAAAACAATTAGGTATTTAGGCATAGATATTTAATTAGAAAATGTTATGGTCTATATAAACCCAATGCATTACATGAGATAGTGATAAGCTAAATATATACAAAATCATCATTTATAGGGTACTTTCTATTGGGAAGTAGCTGTCCCCAACCCTGACATCTAAATTTCAATGCCTTTAAATAACACTTTTCAATTTTTTTAGATTTTTTTCAATGATTTAATTTCAAAGATCTTTATGATTGGGTTGAAATAGAACTTGGAATATTTAGATTTATTGTGGGTTTAATTTTTAAATCAATTTTCTATACTCAAAAAATCATGTCCCTAGTTTTCATGTCACTACCGAAACACAAGAGTTTTAGTCCATTGGCTGAGCCTGTGTTTTAGCCACGACTCTGCATTTTTGACCATGCAGTGACACTGCATCTTTGACCCTCATGGTTGAATGGTAAGTAGCTAAATCCCATAGTTTTTATATAAATGTGTTCCAAAGTCTGAAAATCGACGTGTAACCTTAAGAATTGTCACTACCGAAACGCATGTTTTCTTCAATTTAGTAAACCTTTTGGGGTTTCATGGAAAATCTTATGTTTGTATGTGTGTTCACCTCTTCAAAGATGTCTTTGCATGCAGTGTGCTTGTTAGAATTCTTTATTTATGCTTAAAATTAGCTAGAATTGTCACTACCGAAACAGTCACTACCGAAACATATGGTAGTGACCTGATGATTTCAGTAGTGACAAAATGAAATGGTAAGTAGTTCAATCCGATAATTTTTTAAATAAATGTGTTGTGTGGACTAAAGGGTGGCCCAGAGCACCTTTTGGAAGATTTTGGGAGAGAAATGAACATCCATCCAACAGTGCAGTCACTACCGAAACACTGGATGTCACTACCGAAACAGTGCAGCACTACCGAAACACAGGATGTTTTGTAAAAAATTAAGTATATTGAGTAATCAACTAAAATGTTATGATACTGATTGGATTAATGTATGTTCAATTTCATCAATGAACAACTCTGGAATCAATATGATCAGTATTTAGCATTTTACAAAGAAATATTGCACTTAGATTTTGATGAATTGTATAAATTGAACTTGAAAATTTGGTAAAAAATTCATTTTTATGGATTTCATTGTGAAAACCTTCAAGAAATATTTGTAAAAATACTCTTCAGAGAAGGGAAGGAAACACAATCTGAACAGGTCAATAATAATACTTTTTTACTATAGTAAATGTGATGTTTCGGTAGTGACAATTTTTGGAAGAGGAAAAACATTCCAACACATTCTGAAAATACAATATAAAAATTGACTGTTCTTTTACCAGATAAGTGTACTTTAGATATGGTACAATATACATACGGACAAAGTTTTGGGAATAAAACATAAAAAAAATCAAAATATTTCCGACCTGACTTTGCACCAATTCGGTAGAATGGCCCATATATACTTATGCAGACAGTGATTTGTGCAATATGTATACACAACAGCAAACACACATACCCCCCATAACATCCATATTCCTGTACACACACACACACTCTCTCTCTCTCTTTCTAACAAACATACACCCACATATACACCCACAAACACGCACGCACGCACACTTTTTGTTCCTTTGTGTTCTTTGTGTTCCTGAGCCAACCAAAGTGTTTTACAACGTGGGAGGCTGTGGGAACTGACACACACACACACACACACACACACACACACACACACGCACACACACACACACACACAGACACACACACACACACACTTCCACTGTTCTATTACCCTCTGCAATCATCACCCCCACCCCCCTGCCCCTGTGCTAATCACCCACTGTAATGTAGTCCATGCCTGTGTTTAAACATGGCCTTCAGAAGCAGAGCCCATCAGGCATAAAACCCCACTCTACCCCACCCCACCCCACCCCACCCACCCCACTGCACTGGTCTCT
>NC_137917.1:8595873-8623373 GCF_963457725.1 Sprattus sprattus | reverse complement strand
TTGCAACACCTAATGCTGACCGCAACTGCTCTCTGGGATAAGCAGAACCCTGTTGACTTCTGGGTCCAACGTTTAACCTAAATACACAGACATTTAGGCTACTCAGTGTAGGTCAGAGTGGACCAGCTGTTTATAACGGTCCCTTGGCTGACCCTAACCCACACAATTGCCCGGGGTGTAAGAAGAGACAGATACTTACTCTCGGCAGGGTAGAAAGGCTGCATATCTATTTTGTGCACTTCCTTGGCGTAGTACTCCTCCTCGCTGCGCTGGCGCTCACAGGTCGCTGCCCGCTCGTTGGCTTTCTCGTTCAGGAGGTCCCGGGTGCTGTTATAGATAGCAATGATGTCCCGGGACACCTCCTCCGGCTCAGGGTAAGTCTCCGGCGGGCTCGTCAGCTTGAGTTTGCTCAGGATCTGCCCGCGAATGGCTTCGATCCGCTTTTTCATGAACTGGTCCATGTCCAGCGTACTACATGTGGACAGACTGAGAGCAACAGTGGCTAAATCCAGGGTCAGAAGGAGACTCAGGACGCAGAAGTTCATCTTTAACTCTCCAAAAGGTCTACAAAGCAGCAGCGTCTTGATTTTGTATGTAAAACTGATTTTGGTGACGTGTTGCAAGGCCTTCAGACACTACTTAAATTAAATATATGGATATATACTCATTTCAACGTGTACTAAATAAAAAATATAAAATATATTCTCTCGTGATTCCCTTTGTTTGTTATTTAAACCCTTTTTCGTTTCGATGTCAATGATACTTAGTATACTGTGTATCAAATTCAAGCTCTGTAGTTTAAATTATACCTGAAAATCCATTCAACCAGCAAAAATCAAAGAAGTGAAATGATCTGTAAAATCCGTTAGGCAGGAGATGAATAGCTGAAAGACGAAGTCGGATCCTCACTCCAAAAACCCGATCACTTCATAGTAAGTCTACAAGAATGTCATATAAAAGTTTCTATTGTCGGGCTAATGTCATACACCAAATTGTGACCATAAAATGCCCCGGCAAACTCGATCTAACTCTCAAGCAAAACAAACCACAACCGACTAGGTCTCAATCTCCAGTAGCTGGACACAGACGCGCAGCCTGCGGGTTAGCGCACACCTCCACCGCATCAGAGCACCCAAAGCTGTCCAACTGCGCCCAGTTCTGCACTCCACACAAGCCTGCCTTTCACTTCCCTCAGAAGATCAACTCCAAGGGCTCCTCACGCGGAACCGTGCATCGCTTCGTCCCACAACACACCGTAGTTTACAGTCTGTTTAAGTTGCCCCGTCCTTGCGCAGGAAGGTGTCGAGAACAAAACTCAATAAAGCTGTTAGCGCACAACCGTTTAGGTCTTAAAGAGTGTAGAAGGAACCGGTGGAGGGACCGAGATGATAGAGGGCAAAACTACTTGAGGAGTGGGAAAATGGTATTTTCCCTTCAGTGCAACGGAAGAGCGTTAACGCGTTCCTCCATCCCCTTCTACGAAAAAACAAATGAGAAAGTCGCAGTCCCTCCGTGTTCCGTGTGAGCGCGTGCCAGTACACAACATCAACAGGCGTCCGGTTGCAGAGAGATTTATAAGGGACTAGCTTCACCACGTGCTCCCCCACGTTTCAAACTGAGGCTGTGGTCATCACTTTCATACCGGGGGACTCCTTCAACTTTAGGCTACAAGGCAATTTATTGTAAATATTTCGGTGTGCCCATCGGGACAGTTCAACGAGTAAGAACTCCACACTCCGCAACTGGGTCCTAAAGCTAGCCGCATAGGTAACGTGTTGTTAATTTGTGTCAAATCCAACTTGTGTCATACGCTGGTTTCCCTGACGCACTTTAATGTATTGCACGTGTTAAACTCGCGGGGTCAAAGTCCGTGACGGACCAAACATAGGCTACATTTAATAACAGTTTAGTTATTTAATTGGTTTACTTTGTTATCAGTTCGGACTAAAGGAGAATGTCTGTAAAACAATTTGTTCTTCTTTGTATGGTAGAAAGGAATGCCGAGGAACGGAAATACATTCGAATGTGAGATTTATCAGGCAGCGAGACAGGGTCAGTCTCCCGTTTTCTCCCAGGCTTCTCAGAAGAACTTGGAAAGAAGACAGGATTCTGCAGTAGCACATTTCCCCTGATGGAGCGGGGAACAGTGCAGCAGCTTTGGCAGTTAAACTTTACATTAAAACATGAAGGGGGAAACAGGGCTGTGCAGTCCAACATGGCTTCAGGCCCTGTCTAGGTGTCAGGTCATGGCTCTGTGGTATTTCCCACCTAACAACCACACCTCAGTAAAGCGAGGCCTTAGCATAATCACTCTCCTATCCTCTCCTCTCCTCGCCTCTCCTCTCCGCTTCTTTCCTCCTCCGCTCCACTCCTCTCCCACCGCCCGTCACCCAGAGCGCAAGTGTGATTTACGCTACCACTCCCGAGAAAATCCCAAATTTTTTCTCATGATGTGCCAAAAGATTTTTTTCTCCCACTTTTCTCAAACACCACCCATGCACCCCCACCCCTACACCTCCACCGCCCCCAGCACCAGCAATCTATCAGCAGTGACAGCCTCTCAGAAACTCACTGACCCACCAGCACACTGGTGTAAACCAGATGTTGTCACTAAATCAGTGCCCACGCAGACAGATGCAAGACAACAGGGAGAGTGTGTGTGTTGTGTGTGTGTGTGGAGGGGTGGGGGGGATGGAGAAGGTATCTCCCTAACTTTGGCTGAAATGATGCATTATGTGTCACCACATGTGGTAGTGCTACTGAGTCTCCTCTTCAATGAACCTGGCCTTTGTCTTCAGTAGCCGCTCATTATTCTGGGGCACATCCGGCCCGTCTTAAACCCTGTGCAGGGTTACCTGCAATCAGCTCCACATGAGAGGCTCCAAGGCTCTCCAAGGAAGGCAGCTGAGAAAGTGGGCAAGTGTGAGACATAGGGATAAAGAGGGGTGGTGGTGGTGTGTATGTGTGTGTGGGGGGGCTGGACAGTGAAGACACATTCTCCGTCCATGTGTCAACAGAGCCAGGAGAAAGCTGGCATTCCTCAGTGACAGGCCACAGTGTTGCAATGACGGATGGGCACTTCACGTGATGGAGGCGGTCTGGCGCTCGAGCTACAGCCATGTTCCACCTCACAGCGATAAGGAGCTTGGCAAATATTTCCACTCTTTTTGTGTGTGTGTGGGTGGCTGGGACGGGATAAGGATGAGAACGTGAAATGAAATGTAAAAACGGCTGAGAAAAAAGAAACAGAGGCACTGGCAAACACCAAGATGGCCACCCGAGCAAAGGTCAGTCGAAGAGTGCTGCTGTCCCCATGACGACCCGCAACAGGCAGGCATGCAGCATCTGGGCAGTTTAGCTCGTAATCCCGAGACGTGGTGTTTACCTGTGTCCACAAGAGAGAGATGGCTCCATCATTCCAGTGGGCTGTTATACAATGGCATAGCTACTGTTGTTTGCTTGTGTAGACTGGTCTAGTTTCTGTTCCCTCTTAGTAGTACTTCAGTGTATAAGAAGCACTTGGTGATCAACTCAGGGGTCAGGTCAAGACATACACAAGCCAGCCTGACTCTACCCTGGCACCTTCAGTGCAAAGTCCTCTTTCTCTTTTATGTGACAACAGTGCCACCTTGTGTCCATTCTGGTCAAACATATAACTAACATAATTCTGATAGATGAGTGGATCACAAGGTTTTCAGACAGGGAAGAGAGTGAATAGCACTGTATGTGCTTTGGTTCCGGTAGACGAATCAATCAGTCAGACCTCATCACACTAGAACATCATGGCAAAGGAATTTTTCATGCATTTCATTGGAATCCAGTTTGAGGTTGATTATGGTAGTCATTCCTTGAATAATAAATGTTACATATACTGTGACATTGCGTTTTTTCCCCCTCAGGTTTTCTTTTCTATGAGTAGGGAGATGAGGGCTGAAGTCCCCTATCTTTATAACTGACCCCACTACAACCTTCTCTGTAGGGAGAGGACAGTGCAGGTATGAGAAGTTTATTCCATGAGCTGTGGGAGATTTGATACTGAAGCAACATTTAAGTAGGGTTACACAGCATTCACTGGTCAGAAAACTCCAGGTAGGATTTCAAATTTACTGCATGGCTCTGAAGGCGTAACATCTTGAAGCAAAAACTGTCCGGTAATGATTTTGGAATCGAGCAGGGATGGTAGCTGGGTCTTCTTACTCCAGAGAACCATTTAATTGAACTTCATTCTGCTTTATTGTCTTACTTGGTTTTCAATCACTGTTTTTTTATGAACTAGACCAATCAAATTCATTGTTAATAGAGGGTTCACAGGCTATTGAGCAAAACAGAGCTTCTAAAATATCATTCCATGCAGAAGGAGACCTCTCGTCTTCAAATAACAGTTCTGATTTATTATATTTTGTTTGATTTACGTTTAGCATTGATACATGAAGGCATACCAAAAGAGTATGTCACAGTTTTGCCTGTTAGGTCTTCCAAAAATATACTATTTACACAGTAATAAATGTATGCTTTGGCAGCATGTTCAAAACTTACAAGATACACAAATGGGCCAAAACGTGTCTAGATGACCCAGTAAGGCTGATCGCAAAGAACCAGGGGGGGGGTTTCAAGAACGGGGTTTAGTGACAAACCCAGGTAACTCCGTAAACCTCTTAAGAGACAAGCCCTATGGCTTCATTCTTCTAGAAAAACAAAGCTATCGGGTTCTTCTTTTAAGAGGTTTACCACTCCGAGTTAACTAAGCCAAGTTTGTCACTAAACCACGTACTTGGAACACCCCCCACCCAGGTAGGCAACAATCACCACCACAACAATCCTCCTCTTCCTCCTCCTCCTGTTGGTGTATCCAGGCTTCATGGTTCCTAGGATAGTCCAGCTCTTTCATTGAAGTCTGTCAGAACAGGCTCCGTCAACAAACAGCCCCCTCTCTATAGTGTGTGGAGATTTGGAAGGACACAAGGATCCCACCTTCTCTACTTCAGATGGATCCTCACAACTTAATAGTAACAAAAGTCACATTTTACATCTACATAAATGTAAAACCATCATAGCTTGTGTCCAGTGAACAATAAGACCATAAACGAACACCATCGGCGGAGGGGAAAGTGGCTTTAGTCCGAATCGCTGTTGTAGCCCTCCCCTTTTCCCTCCTCCTGTCTGGGCTCCTCGTCACTCTCCTTGTCCCAGTCCTTCATGGAGGCGCCCATCATGTAGTCGTCCCTGAGGACGCTCCACGCCGGCTTCCCCTCTGCCTGCTCACTGGCCTGTGGGACAACAAAAGAAGGGTCAAACATTTGACCTATGATTTATTTATTATTTACTTATTATATTAAGTTTGTTTTGGACAAAGCTACACATAAAGGACATATAGAGAAACAAAACATGTCAAGAATAACCTCATTATAGTGTGACAAACACAAATGTTGTCTTGAATGATGTCTTATTTGTGCCAGTGCATTCAATTTCTGACCATCAAACCATTTCATTGTCAGCAGTGCCATCTAGGGGCAATATATTAGAATCACAATTTTAAGAAATTTCCTTTAAAAAGCCTACAGAGAAAGATGTTTCCTGTGAATCGGTCATAAAGCATTGTCCATCACGTGGAGGGCAGGGAGGAATATAAATAGAGAAAAATGCCCATTTACTTTATTTTGACAACTTTACTATGGCCATGGGAAATGATCATTAATTTCCATCAAAGTTTGGGCCGTCTGCAGGAGTAATGGGGGACCCCAGGTCATTCCATAATGGACCTGGCGTCATTTCAAGTCCTTGGCTGGGGCTGAACAGTCAAAACAATTACGTCCTACGACTTTTTCTAACCACTTTTCCTTCACCTTGATTGAAAACTTAATGAGGTCATGGAAAGATGAGAGGGACAATTCATAAAGGCTTAGGAGAAGACAACCGAGGTGCTAAGGGAATCCAACTGCTGCTGCAAGGGGTTGTGGGACGCCTTTATCTCCTTTCCTTTAGTAAAGGATGGTCCAGTCAGTGTACCCTTTGCTAAAGGAGATATGAAAGAAAGCATTGGAGCACCTTTCCTAAGCATTACGAGAATTCAACCATCTTTCGTCATGGCTGCCACTTATAAACTTTCCCTTCTCTGGGGTCCATACATATGGTGACCTTTGACCCTTAAAAACCTTTTAATGGTTCTGTTCTCCCTGCTCACCTCTAGTTTCCCCACAAGGGGAGGGGGAGAGAGAAAATTGCCCTTCTATGGACCATAGAGAGATGATCCATTTTCAACAAAGCCAACTCTGCCAACTGGTATGTGACATGATCTCCCCCACACAGATGACTGCTGGGATGGCCCCATGGGAAACATGGCCGTGTAGGTTCAAAGGTAAGCACAGTTAATGTTAATGGCCTCGGAGTAGGAGCTCACTGCGATGACCATCAGCCTCATGGAAACATTCCAGAAATATCTTTTGAATCCATTATCATTTATGGCCATCCCCAAGAGTAACAGCTAATGTCATGTGAAAACACCATGACCGTGGAAAAAGCCACAGTATTTTCAGAAGACAACAACTAAATTAGCTGTATACTTTCCCTTTCCTGCTGTCTGAATTCAAACATGATAGTTAGCTATTTAAAATACATTTGTGAGTTCTGAAAAGAGAGGACATGAGAGAAGGGGAGGGCAGAGGAAAAGAGAGTTAAGGAAAGAAGAAAAGGAGCAAAATGACGAATAAAAACAGGAGAGAAAGGAGGAGAGCGGACAAGTCAGGCGAGTCACAGAGGTGACAGCAGAGGAGAGGAAAGGAAAGGGAGGAGAGAGTTGAGCGCACACACACACACACAGACACACACACACACCTCTGCTTTGACCGCCTTGGCAGCCTCAGCGGTGCCCTCTGTGCCTCTCAGCACGTTAATGAAGTCCCTCTTGGATACGGTGGCGAGGATTTTGGCCTTCTTCCTCTCCGAGCCGCCAGCCTCCTTCACCTTCTCATCCACGTCCTTCTGGTGCTTCCGCACAGCGTTGAAAAGCTGAACCACGCCTCTGTGAACGACACACCAATCCAATGATACAGCCCACTCTCCTGATATTACTTTGCCAAAATCTGCATGTACCTCAACATCAAACAGTCTGCAAGAGACATTCTCCATATCAATGCTTTATTTCAATAGGTATAGCCTACAGCCCACACACACAGTGAAAGAGCCTCTGGCTTCATTCAGTAATTATATATGCAAAACGTTTGGTTAAAATGTAAACAACGTGGACATTTTATCTGGACATGTGAATAGATACATTATTGATAAAAATGACCCTCTAGAATTATGATTTAAATGTTGAATGTTGTTGAGGAACAACAAATCCAAGGTGTTTGCCCTCTGTTATACCTGGTTGAGGTTCTCTGTAGACTCTTCTCTGACGCCCTGTCTTCTACCGCATTCGGCTTGACACGACACATCATCTCCCATGCTTTCCTCTTGTCAGTCTGTTGAGCAGTCCCATTACTTAACAACTGATCTGCATTAACTCCCTCACATTACTGTACAATGGATCTGCATTAACTCCGTCACATACTGTACAATGGATCTACAATAACTTAGAAGAAAGTTCTACCCGTTCACATTTCATGTAATTTCAGGCAATGCACTGAACACTAGACTGGAATGGAGACTGGATTAAAGGTTGATTCATCTCAAAGCAGTCATAACGCAGGCTTTAACTGACAAGACTAAAGAATAGGACAGGAATAACAGGGCATGTTTCTATGGTCTATGAAAACAGTACATTTTTATCCAGCCACTGAAAAACTTTCAAGGAGGAACACGACAGTAAGCATAGATTGCCAGTACTATAGACTCTGTAGGAACATCACACAAAATGCATGAACCTACGTGCTTCTTGCGTTCCAGTATCTCCACTTTGGCCTTCTCCTTCATTTTCTCTAGTTGTTTGTTCTTCTGGAGGATCACTGGCTTGCTGTTGGGTGTTTCCTTCTTAAGGATCTTTGCCATGACGTCGGCCCAACCAGCGTTTGGGTTGCTAGCCGCCTGGTCTTCACCACCGTCATCTTCCTCATCTTCGTCACTTCCTGCCATAGCTGCCTCATCTTCATCGCTCGCCCCAGTGTCCTCTTGCTCCGCCTCGCTGCCTTCATTGTCTGTTCCCTCTTCATCACCGTCATCGGCAGAGTCTTCCACCTCACTGCCACTCTCTTCGGGCACATCCACATCATCTTTTGAATCTAAACAGAACACATAAAACTAAATCAACTGTCTTACTTTACTGATTATCTGCCATGGCAATTGTACTAGATGACCTTTCCAACAGCTAGAGAAAGGTTTCTTGTTTTCTAAACTACCATAAACACCACGTATTAGACCGATTTGGTTACCAGATGACTAGCAAGGAACACAAGAAAGACCCGCAACGTAGTCAAACATCACACATTGAGCAAAACTTTAGATGGACCACTTGTGATTTCATTAAGGCCATCAAGCAAATTCATAAAAGACATGTTGGTGGAGTTACGACATAAGCTAAGCTTCGTATGTTTTCGGATAACTCATCTGATGTAAATGAGTGGATGACCAGCGAATGGAAAAGCAATGCCACTAAATCGTTGTCCAAAGGGCAACCAGATTCTGGATGCTGATCGTCTGACAAATTCAAACATGTGAACTATGGAGGAGTTGAACTCTTGTTCGGTTTAATGGACAGGTAGAAACTAGTGGCCATGTTAAATGGAGGTGGTCAAAAGCCACTGAATCCATCACAAATCAAATCAGACCCTAGCTTATGTTCTCATTTGAGCTTCCAGCACATCACGAAAGGCACGGAAATTGTGTGCCTTTACTTTTTGACTATCATGTTTTGGCTGAACACACAGATGTTTGTTATTAGCATCAAATGCGTCCACATCGACTCTATCACCCAACTTGTGCTAGCATAGCGACATCAGGATCACCTAATACTCGTGTAAGACACCTTCATGACTTCATATGAAACATTCATTATTAAATAAAATGTGTTACGTTACAGTGAATCACTGTTCTAACCAGACGGACCTGGGCCGTTCCATAATAATGCAGAGCCACGTCAAGTTAGCTAGCTAGCTAGCTATGTCGACAGGTAAAGATATAAAGTCCGCTTTTTTCCGAAGTCCGCTTTTAACAGCAGAGTGACATCCAACAGACCAAACATACTTGACTTCATTTTTGTGTCAAGTTACTTATAAGGCTTTATGTAATCAAACAAATCTTACCTTCAGACTCTACGAAACTCACGCGTGGCTTTCCCACGGACGTCGCCATGTTTCTCTGAGAGTATCGTTAAAAATGTTCCGACTAGCAAACAAGCGAACTTGGCGACACAGCTTCCGTTAGATATTTGTCCATTTTTGACAACGTAACTACACTTCTTTCTGTTTGCTATATGAGTTTCCGTTTACCATAAGGCAATTCCCCATTACTCCACGAATGTATAAAGTTGAATTTAAAAGTGCTTCAAGGATCAGTTTGTATTTTGCGCAAATTTCATACTAACACATTCTATGGTGCCCCTACAAGACACGTTTTTACCACATTCACAGCTTTACTTCAGTCTCGCCATCAGTGTGCACTTGATTAGTATGCTATTAAAGACAATACAGATACAACAGCAAGAGACCACACATGGAGACTTGCGACCCAGAAACCTGCTTAGATGAACTGGTACTTTTTTCCTACAGCACATCCAATAAGGACATAAGACACAGACTGAAATGCAGTGATTTGAAATAATATGTATATTTTCTTTACATTTGTCTTAAATATCTAGCATAAAAACAGGCAATGGGTGTACCTCCCCACTGTGCATCATTACAATGTAAGCTTCATTACCTGAAGAGCTTTAAGCAATTCAGGTGCATTCATCAGCTAATTTCAAAAACATCTTTTATAAGTAATATATTCAATTCGAATTTAACAATTAAAAGTAAAGTTCCTGAGGTTTTTGTTTTGGGGCAGGGGTACTCTTCATGTTGACATTCACATTTTTGGACAGGGGACTGATTTAAATGTCTGAAGCGTGCATAAAAAGCTTCTCTACAAAATCTCATGGTAGCCACCATCAGCTCAGACTTTTCCAGTTTGTTCTGAAGACGATCCTCTACAGGGTAGAGCACTAGCATGCCTCTGGGATTGGGGAGAACATTGGACTTAACTCATAGCAGCAGACAGTGATTCTGGGCAGTTCCAAAATGCCTAATATGTTAATGTGTGTCCTTTTCCTGCAAGAATGTCTACTGTCCACAGTTTTGTCTACTGAAATTACTCTGGTTGAAACGGTTCGGTTAGGCTAGGGGGGGGGGGGGGGCAACAGTGGTGAAGTACAGGTGGATGGAATGGAGGGGGGCACCGTCTCAGTCTCTCCGAGGTCCTGAGGGGCTGTCATGATGACCCAGACAGCAACCGCTGGGACAGACCAACCCTACTCTGAACCAGGACAGTAACACTGCAACCAGGGGAAGGTCCTTCTCTTGCCACCTCATCATCACCACCACCACCACCACCCCCCCAGCCTGCAGCCGCTGGCAGATAAGCCTTTTCCATTCGCCCAGCCCGTTACATGAAGCCTGGGAAGAGATGCTGAAGCAGCAGCAGCACTCCCACCACCATGAATGCACACAGGAACAGCACCAGCCACAGGGGAAATGATCCTATAGGGACAGATATTGGAGGGGGGGGGGGCAGGGAAGAAGAGGTCAGCACAACAGAAAAATGACACTGAGAAATATGGCATGACTATGTTCTCATGTATACGCGCTCACCAGTTTTTTACTAAAACTCAATGCAATGTAGAACAAGACCAGTTGGGTAACAAGAAAGCAGAAGCAGCTCATGAATTTGACTACTGACCTATATGCGTGTGTTAAACAGTGAACATCGTTCTGTGGTGTGTGTGTGTGTGTGTGTGTGTGTACAGCATACAGCTGTGACTGTCTGTACAAAGTGAATGAAATCTTACTTCTGTTTGGCACAGTGTGCATCTGACAGCGACTGTCCACGGCAACACTGATCAAGGCCACTTCATTATCTCCCTTTACTGCTTGGCTTTTACCCGACTCGGGGAGGAACGCAAGATCCGTCACCACAATCCCATGTGATTCCTGCACGTAGTACAACCTCTGCAGACAAACAACACAGGAGAGTTCAGCTATGAAGGGGAAAAAGTTACAAAGGGGTGTGTGTGTGTGTGTGTGTGTGTGTGTGTGTGTGTGTTTACCTGCAGTGAGAAGGCAATGTGTATGGCTACTGATCCTGTGACAGTTCCAAGCCCAATGAATGTGCCAGACTCACTGTGAAACACATGAAATACTCACATCACAATTGAATCCAAACAATACAGAAAAAATAGAAATTATGTCAACGCAAAAAATATATGTTGGTCAAACCAATCTCACCTGACATCTAGGCAGGAAATGACCTCGTTGCCACAAGGTTTGGTAAGCAATGGCAGGAAGGAGCTTCCATCCCACTTAGTGAGGTAGCAGGGCGGTGGCTTGCGGTCCCGTTTGTGTGGGATCTGGACTGTAAACAATCTCAAAACATCCTTCTGGTCCGGGACTTTACCAAACCTAAACAGACAAAGAACACCCACACACAGCAATTACAAAACCAGAGTGACTAAACTTTCAGTGGATACCTTATAGTGAATATTGACTGCCATCTGTGTGCCTCTCAACCACACAAACCTGCAGGATTGATAGCGGTACATCTTCTCGGTGATATGAGGAATGTTGTCATGCCAACACAGGCCCAGGGCGAGCTGGTCTCCACGCCACACGCTACAGGCAAAGTCTCGCCCGACAGTCACCATGTGCTGCACAAAGCAAAACAAACAAGTGTGACAAACAAACCAAACACATACACCTGATTCCTAGGGTAGTCTCAAAATGCCTCATTACCTTCTTGTCAGGGGTGATATCTAGGTCTTCAATTTCACCTTCATGCGCTTTGAAGTCAAACTTCTGCTTTAGGTCAGGATACTTAAGAAAATACAACAGAGAAACAGATACATTATAGGGAGTGAACACAGAGAGCAGAGAGCTTTTCATGAAGCACACAATGTCCAGAGCACTGAAAATATATAGATAATGAAAGAAATGCCAGACCCCCTTGTGTTGAGTACAAGCTCCTAAACTCAGAAGTGGTCTGGTACACACCCAGAGTTCAAGTTACATTTGCAGATTAAGGGTCCAGGCTGTCGTCTACATTAACGTCTTCCTCACCTCCCAAACACGGATATGGCCGTCGGTGCCTCCAGCGAGCAGCAGCTTCAGGTCAGCGCTGAAGCGAACGCACTTCTGGAGTGGGTCCTTCGGGTTGAGATCAGTCTGCACCGAGCCAATCTGCTCCACAGAGAAGTGCAGAGTTTGGTTTTTCATATCGTCCACATCCCCGGCCCCACTCTTGTCCCCCCGGCCACCACCACGTCTCCTCGCCCCTCCCTGCTCCTGACTTGGTCCTAAAGGGCACAGATGTACAGCACTGCAGTATACAGCTATATAGGACTGAAACGCACCGATACACAAACACCGAAAGCATACGTTCAGTTGGAGTGGAAATGCACATATATATATACAATTCTGAGATACACACACAAGATGCTTTGTCTCTCACCATCTTTGGCAGCAGCTTTGCGTCCATCTTTAGGTGCCCGCTGTCGGATGCGCATCAGGCTGCAGTTACCGTCCTGTCCGGCAGCGATGACCTCCTCACCCAGCGCCATGTTCATGGTGGCAAGTGTGTCAGTGTCATGGGAGTGCAGCAGGGTGGCACTGTGTTGCCCGCCCACCAACTCCAGACCCAGGAAATGCTGGAAATAAACAAATAAACATGCAAAAAAATAAACAAACTGATAGACAACCCCAACTATACCCTCACAGATCTCAGCAGAAAATATACAAATAAATGAATGCATACAGCATCTTTGTATAATACATTCAGCTCTCCATCACTTGCATATACAGTACTGTGCAAAAGTTTTAGGCAGGTTTTAAAAAATGCTGTAAACTAAGAATGCTTTCAAAAATGGAAGTGTTAACAGTTTATTTTCATCAATTCTTCATAAATTAACAAAATGCAGTGAAGGAACAGAAGAAAATTCTAAATTAAATCAATATTTGGTGTGACCACCCTGTGCCTTCAAAATAGCATCAATTCTTCCAGATACACTTGCGCACAGTTTTTGAAGGAACTCAGCTGGTAAATTGTTCCAAACATCTTGGAGAACTAACCACAGATCTTCTGTGGATGTAGGCTTCCTAAAACTCTTCTGTCTCTTCATGTAAACCTAGACAGACTCGATGATGTAGAGATCAGGGCTCTGTGGGGGTCATACCATCACTTGCAGGACTTTCTGTTCTTCTTTAAGCTGAAGATAGTTGTTAATGACATTGGCTGTATGTTTGGGGTTATGTTCCTGCTGCAGAATACATTTGGTGCCAATCATACGCCTCCCTGATGGTATTGCATGATGGATTAGTATCTGCCTGTATTTCTCAGCATTGAGAACACCATTCATCCTGACCAAATCTCCAACTCCACTTGCAGAAATGCAGCCCCAAACTGGAAAGGAACCTCTACCATGCTTCACTGTTGCCTGCAGACTCTCATTATTGTACCTCTCTCCAGCCCTTCGGCAAACAAACTGCCTTCTTCTACAGCCAAATATTTCTAATTTTGACTCAGTCCAGAGCACCTTCTGCCATGTTTTCTGCACCCCACATGCACCACATGTTTTCGTGCTTAGTTCAGTCATTTGGCCTTGTTTCCTTGTCGGGGTAGAGCTTTTTGGCTGCAACTCTTCCATGAAGACCACTTCTGGCCAGACTTCCCCGGACAGTAAATGTCTGTACCTGGGTACCACTGGTTTCTGCCAGTTCTGAGCTGATGCCACTGCTTGAAATCTTCCGATTTGGAAGGTAAATAAGCTTGATGTGTTTTTCATCAGCTGCATTAAGTTTCCTTGGCTGACCACTGCGTCTACGATCCTCAACGTCTTCTTCAAAAGAGCTTGAACTGCACATTTTGAAACCCCTGTCTGCTTTGAAATCTTTGTCTGGGAGAGACCCTGCTGATGCAGTATAACTACGTTGTGTCTTGTTGCTGTGCTCAGTCTTACCATGTAAATGGATAAAAAATAAACATTTATTGTTTACATTTTTCAAAGCATTCTTAGTTCATAGCATTTTTTCACACCTGCCTAAAACTTTTGCACAGTACTGTACATTAATGAATACATACACTCTCCATCACTTCTTTACTCACCACCCCATTCTTGATTCCAGTCTTGGATGCCCCACCGCCTCCAGCCGTAATAACTAATCCAGATTTGCGGTCAATTTTAACAGCGTACAGAGGAAAGGGGGCTCTGTACAGATCTGGCACTTTCCTCCTGCCCATGGTTGCCGTTTGTTGCTGATATGTAAAGTCTTTGTCTGCAGAGAGATACACATGTGAAAGATGAGGAACAGGTGTTGCCATAATGCCTTATGAAAAATGATCACGTCAAAAAGCACTGAGGCAGAACAAATATTGTATGCTTCCGAAAGAGGTCCTTCAGTATTAACAGATGTGTCTGTCCATTCAGACAGCCACTGTGCTACGTGCATTATGCATGTGCACTTGCATCACCGATGTATCTGGGAGTGTCCTATCGATGAAAGAGTACCTAATGTACAATTACTTCCAACGAATTTGTCTATAGAGTTTCAGCTTTAGCCATTTATATTTCGTTATGAGCATGGTATACGGTAGGCTAGTTAAAAAAGAATGACATTTGGATCATGCTATGAAGAATGGATGCTAAGCAATTATGGAATTAGCACCAGAGAGTAGTGTACACACACAGTGGCCAATATTCAAACCCCTTATGTTATCTATAATTCCCTATAGTATAAACAATAACACTATTATTAGGAGTCATGCACCATTCATGCACAACGGATTTATTGTGGATGTGAAATTGCTGAATGGGTAAGCTACAGATTCAGTTTACGTTATCTAGCTATCTAAGCTGTATGTAAGAAACGTTAACGTTAGTTGGGCAAAGCTCGGCTAGCTAGTATCCAGCAACTAGTGTGAAATTACAATGCTCTTAATCAATTAAAACTACTATGCATGTTTCAAAAGGCAAATAATGTCCTCTGTTATACAGAAACATCGTTTTGATGGAAATTAAATTGCCAACGTTAGCGACGTTGTGTGCACAAAATACCTGGCTATCGATTGCTAGCTTAGCATTGCTCACTCACAACCCTTGCTGATATTGACAACTACATAACTTAACGACGACAACATTGGATTTTACCTGTAAGTTTCTATCCAACGTCAACTCTGGACAAAATCAATCTGACAACTTTATACATCCCACTATTGAACTGTCACTCGTTAACTTAAATTTAACATGAAGAGGACAGTAGAAGAGATTGTTCAACTACTTCCCTTCTTACACGTCAGCAGCGTCTGTGGTGCGCCTTTACGTCACTACGGTAGAAAACAAACGTCTAACGTAGCCCAAAAAGAACGGACAACCCAAAACAATAAAAACCGACATTTACTGTTTTTATCACAAACCAATCAGTGTGTAGGGGAACGCGAAACTATGTTCAAATATTTTGATACAATATACTGGAAATGTGTAGCCTAAATCGATGCCAGTAGGCCTACACTAGGCTAGAACATGCTATCGCTGTGCTATATAATATAAATAAAGTGTATTATTATCGAAATGTCTACCACAGAGGAACACTGAAATTCGTTGGCACAGACGTCCCTTCGTTGTAACAACAATACAACCTCTGGATATTGGCTGTACATGATTAAAAGTGCAAGAAGTGACACCCATTGCCATTGGTTAAATTAAAAAGCTTCTCTGCAATAGGGATAGTGAAAAAGCAATGATTATGCTACTGTTCTATGTTTGCATGAAAAAAAACAACTGTAAATCAAGTAGGCTATATTCTTGGCCTGTTATTTCCAATACAATCCAGGGTGCCTACACACTTTTACAAAACAAAATAACCCTTTAAAGAAAAAGTTAACTTATAATCATATTTATTGATATCAAAGTGCGATAAATGGCTAGAAAATTAGCTGACATGCACGTATTTGAGGTCTGTATGGAATGTTCCGCTTTTAAATAGACATGAAAAGGAATGAAGCAACATGTCGCTTGTTCCCAATGAAGTAGATAGTTTCAGTTTTTAATTTATGTATTTGTGATGTTAGCAGACAGATAACTTAAGAGCATAAATGTTCACAATAGAAATACTGATTGGATCTTTTATAATTTATTTCAGGGAGTGGTGTTCAATCAGGCAAGGTGGGTTTGGATTTTAATTTAACAATTCAACACATTTAATCTAAACAGATTTATAAGTTTGAAACAAAGTAGGAATAGAAGAAAAAAAAACATTTTTTACATTCTTTTAACAACCACCACAACCTGCCTGCAAATGTTTCTATGGGACATTCTTTTTTTATCACAGAGATGCACCTTCATCCTTGGTCTTACTCCTGTCTTCTGATATATTCGCTTCTTTCCTTCTAGACTGACACCTTATTTTCATTGCTAATGCTAAGACATAATAGCGGCACTCTTTCCCCTTCCCTTTCATTCAGCTCCTCCTTTCTTCACCTTCATTTCCTGTCAGTTCTTGTACCCTTTGTTGGAACCTTGGGAGAATTCCACTCCATTCCAAGCAGTACAGCTTCATTCTTTTACAATAGCCTACACATCCAAAGGAAGGAAGGTATAGAGTGAAACAAAAAACAGATGGATAAGGAAACCAAATGCGACTCCAAACTCAACTCTTATTAACGTGAACAGGGTTAGTAGGACAGAAAGAAAGTGTGTGTTTGTGAGAGAGAGAGGGAGAGAGAGACAGAGAGAGAGAGAGAAAGAAACCTATCCCTCAACAAACAGGCTGTGTTTGTCATTAAACTACATTTCTCTGTCCCCTGTGTGGTTCTCACCATCATGTGATTAAGCCCTCTGTTGCGAAGAGATCCCATTTAATAATTACTGGATTGGGGCGAGGAGCCCCCTGGGGTAATGTGTGAGTCCTCAGTGGTGACACAGAAGACTCATTAATTACCACATCAGCAGCATCTCCAGCTCACAGACAGTCCCACTGGCTGAACACACAAAGAGCACAGCATCCATTCACCTGCACCAGGTGCACAGACATATGTCTGAACAACAGCGCAGTCCATGCGCTAACCTTTGACCCCATAACAAACACTGGGATTATGAGCATGGTCATCACAAACAGCTCCAGACAGCCGGCAGGTCAGGATGGGATGGTTAAGAAGGGTGTATTTCAGCCGTAACATCCTGAGAGGTGAAGGGAAGGACAGGGCCATGATTCCATTATGCCAATTCCTGGTCGAGACAACAGAACACTGATATGATCTGGCAGTCAGCGCATCTAAATTGTGTTGGGTGGGAGCGTCTTCTTCTCTATTTTTTTTTTTACTTTACAAAGGTCAGCCCTGTGGTTATTGATTACTGGCTCAATACGGGGTTTTTACTGGAATAATCGATGTGGGCCTGTGGCACCATCAATTGTGGTGGAGGCACCAGAATGCGGTTAACTTGTTTTCGTTGGTAGTCAAATGAATTCACCACCGCACAGTGTGGAGAGATAAATGAATTAAGGCTGACGGTTGTTCTAAGTCCAAAGTCGTAATACCGCTTCGATTAGTTCTGTAAGTGGTTGCTACAAAGAGTAGTTCATTTGTGTCTTAATTGTTTCTCACGCCGACTCAGTTCAGGACTGCGAAAAGGAAGGTGGTGCTGAGAGGAGGGGTGAGGGGACGGGCTTGTGCGGGGTAGAAAGTGAGAATCGGGGGTGAAAAGGGAAGAGCGACTCCGTATTGTTTAAACAGGAAGGAATCACGGAAGAAATCTAGAAATGCGCTGTAGGATACTGCGTTTAACAGCGGTTTGTATGTTGCGCATATGATAGTTTGTATGAAAACGACGGCGGTGTTTCGTGTCTGGCATAACTGACTTCTGAACCTTGAAGTGAGGCAGACATCGTGGAACAGACGAAAGGCTACATATCAAGGCTGGGATGCTGTATGGCCGTCCTATATGCGCAAGGATTTTGCTCTGATTCATCTTGAACTCTGATGATGGGTCCTAAGAGCCATGGATGAGAAACAACTAAGAGAAGCACGGTTAAATGAAAGCTAAAATCAAAGGTACAACTTCAGGATTTCCATTTTGGGTATTACCCGTGTTGTATTGTTATGACGTAAATAGGCAACAACATTGATCGGTGTCATTTGATGGTCTTTAGGATTACCGCTGACACATGGTTTCAAATGCGATCAACAGCCACCGAGACGACGGCAGAACTGGTCATTAGGCGGCAGCTGCTCATGTGGTCAAGGGATGCGCGACGGATGTTTGCTATGCTGAAATGCTGGCTGTTCACAAACTTGTCAGATAGCAGTACAGCTTTGAATTAATCAAAAGGTGTGCATGTGTCTTGGATGCAATTTATTTAATTTAGCACATACCATTATAGAAACACGCAGCATACACTGGATTTTATTTATCAGTCTATTTATTTATTTATTTCGTTATTTATTGGCGAGAGAGAGCGCAACATGTATTTCCTGTCAGTGATACAGGCAGACGTAATCCGAAGGCAGCGTAGCGCGTTTGAAAGCGACAAAAGAAGGGGTGATCAGTAGTGTAGCCTACTTAAGGGATTGTCTGTGCAAATGAGTGAATACATTTATTTACACAATCCCACGCAACTCTTGGCCTGAGAAATAGGGTGTAGTTAATTTGTAGTGTTCATGAGACCCCTTATTCTTCTTGTAGTCTTTTGTTGTGGCGTGAACATCTATCACATCTATTTTCCCCCTTGCGTTAAGTGTGGTATTCTTAAGAGCAAAATCCATTAAATGGCAATGTCTTTCTTCCTTCCTATGTGAGGGATTCACCATGGAAACCCCGAGTGTGCGATGGTGGCGACCTCAGTGGATTGGAGGCGGTGTGCGAGATATGGCAATGTAAACAACGCTTGTTTCATGGAGTCTAGTTTTTTTTACCGGCGGCTTTTTATATTGGATGCGGTTTTTTGTGTTTTCGAACCTCTGAGAATTGTCACCATTTAGAGTTTTCAATTCTCATCTGTCACGAGATTGAATATTTCTGAGGCACGATGAATGCGCTCTACATTTCCTCTGCGCACAACCTGTTAAACGAACCTCAGGAAAAGGCATTTTGAGCACTGAAGTATCATCCACGCTGCATCACTGTGCAGCGCTGATGGAAAGCACTAGCGTCACATCGGGACCAAAATGAAAGGTGTTACCGTGTGAACCAAAAGATGTGATCAAGATCCCTTTTAACATGGAAGGCTTGACAATCAAGAGTCTCACTGAATTCAAATAAAATCTCAGGAAGGTACGATGTGGACAGGCCAGCACAATGTATTTGTAAAGAGCCTACACAACAGCACAAGGTGTATAATCCTCTTGCCTGACAGCAAGTAGGCCTACATAAATTGACTTTTGATTTCAAAGGAAGACAAGGAACAGGAATCAACTTGGCGCAATGCCTCGGAACCGGGCCTTCTCCGAGCCGGAGTACTCGGCTGAGTATTCGGCCGACTGCTCTGTGACTCTGCCCTCGGATCCAGGCCAGGCGGTGGGCCGGACCCACGAGGTGACAGTGCGCAGTGCAGGCTGCTGCCTTTGTCTGCCTCGCTTCATGAGGCTGACCTTTGCCCCTGAGTCGCTGGAGAACCTCTACCAGACCTACTTCCGCCGGCAGCGGCACGAGACGCTGCTTGTGTTGGTGGCCTTCGCCGCTTTCTTTGACTGCTATATCATCGTCATGTGTGCTGTCGTCTACACCTCCGACAAGCTGGCCTCCATCGCCGTGGCGACAGTGGGGCTGGCGGCCGACGCAGCACTCTACCTGCTGTGCCGCTTCGGGCTGCTGCCAGAGCGCGTGTCCCGGCGCCTGGTGCCCTATGCCCTGTGGGTTCTCATCGCCGCCCAGATCTTCTGCCACCTAGGGCTGAACTTTGCACGCTTCCACCAGCCAAGCGACACGGTTGGCTGGCAGGCCTTCTTCAGCTTCTCCAGCTTCCTGACGCTGCCCATGCGCCTCACACCCCTCGTGCTTGTCACCGCCGTGTCCTGCGGCGTTCACACGCTTGTGCTCGGCGTCACCATTGCCCAGCAGCAGCAGGAGAACATCCAGGGGGGCGCGCTCGGAAGACAGGTGAGTTGGATGAGTGGGCTGGGGGGGGGGGGGTCTGATCTTAATTCTGTTTCCCTGTTTACGGACTTACTTCGTAGCATCCTGGACTAAACCCGTTTGAATCAGCCGATCAGAGGTATTTTCCTTGAAACACACAGCATTCCATCAGGTGTGCTTGGGGTAGGGAAATACAGAAGATGTGCAGGGCAAGTGGTCTCCAGGAACTAGAGGAACCCTGGATTAGGGCTTCACATTGCCTTATTGACCTGGAAGGGGGTGGGGAGGTGGTCAGCTGGTACAATTAGGCACATTTAGGTGGGGTATGGAGCTTAGCAGTTAGAACTAAGTGATGGTAGAGTTTGAAGGGGTTGAGTCAGCAGATAGAATTAAGGTTTGGTAGAGTAACCCAGTGAGATGGCTTTATGACAGGAAGGCTGGTGTTTGAAGGACTGGAGTCATAAGAGGCAGGTGGAGGTGGGTTAAGGTGGGGGTTGAGCAATGCAGGTGAAAGGTGCACATAGACAGGAATAGGGCAATGTAGGGCTACGTTGTCGAGAGACTCGGATGGTTCGAAAACGTACAGACTCAACCATAATCATGTCCCTCTGGCACGAGAGAACCTGAGGATGGTTTGGAGGTGAACAGCAACACTGAGTTCCTCGAGAGCTTTACATTCACAAGGCAGATTGGTTTAGATATTTCAAATGGCTAACCGTCTTGATTTTCATAATTTTGTATAATTTATATAATTATATCATTTCCAAATGTAAACCATACCCCCCATGTTGTCACTAGCCGGGTTTGCATTCAACTCATCCACATATTTGAAGTGCATTCATGAAGATATCGGCTTAAGGAAATGTGAGTCTGTGTGCGTTTCCAACCGCTGTTTGATGCGAATCCTATTCAACGGAGTTGTGAAGAGCTGTGGGTTTTAAAACTTGAGGTTGTCAGGGGCAACTTTAACAACAAATGTGATTTGATGCGAATAGACCCTTTTCCATTAAGCTTTGTCGCATTTTACTGTATGCAAATCGGTAGTTAATCCACCCTCATCTAGTGAATTAATTTCTTATTCGATTAGAAGATTTTATGCAAATTTCAAGAGTTTCCAAAATGGTTAAAAATTTGCATTAAAAAGGATGATGGGACCCCAGCTAATGAATGTCACGGGGAGACAACAACATAAGAAGAAGAAGAATGGACGTAAGCAACATGCTTCTGAGTACAGGACATCCTACTACTGTAATTTCATTATTGGTTCATGGTCAGTATCACATTACTGGTGATTTGCCTCACTCAGGAAATTTTGCGTCCTATTCAAGGTTTCACAAGGAAAATAAAAACATTATGCGTTTTTAATTTGGCTATAAGAGAGTATATAGGGTATGAAGTAAGTAAGTAAGACTAGAAGTAAATAATGGATACATGTGACTAGTGGAACACCATTGTAAAAACGACAGCAACTCTGAACACCGTTGGGCTACTAATGCACTACGACAGGAAGTCGAGCCATCTATTGGGATGTGGATTCATGTCCCAGCTCTGTGGATGAGGTGGACACGAGACCCGACAGGAACTGGGTTTTAATAAAGGACAGTGCTTAGAAGTTTTGTTCAGATATGGGAGCTCTGTCAATTCTGAACTTGTCTTGCCTTGTTTGGAGTATGATTTGACATGTGTCCAGACTGGAGTATGATTTGACTTGTCTTGTGGGTGTAATTTATTCCGGCATTTATTTACCGACAGAATATATGCCAGTATGTGCGACACCGTAAGGCTTTAACTGAGTAAACCAAATAACAGCAAGTTTATAAATGCGTACCCAAAAAAGTCCACAAAGGTGAAAAGAACTCCCTTAAGCGCAGAGAGAGAGTGTGTGTGAAGTATGAAGCTATTACAGATACTCACAGAGATGAAGATTAGGTGCGAAGTCAGGTGCTAAAAAGTGTGTGTGTGTGTGTGTGTGTGTGTGTGTGTGTGTGTGTGTGTAAAAGAGAGAAAGAGAGAAAACCATCCAAGGACCAGATGTGAGATCCGCAAAAAGGTGTGTGTGTGTGTGTGTGTGTGTGTGTGTGTGTGTGTGTGTGTGTGTGTGTGTGTGTGTGTGTGTGTGTGTAAAAGAGAGAAAACCATCCAAGGACCAGATGTGAGATCCGCAAAAAGGTGTGTGTGTGTTGTGGAGGAGCTGTGGAGGGATGATTACAGGAGAGACTCTACGTTAAAGTCAGCATCCTGGTTTATTGTTCAGGGTTGTTTGGTCATAATCATCACATCATTGCCACACCAATTTGCTGTGATGCTGAACATTTAAAGTAGGCAAAGTTCACCATTTTCACTGTGTGTTTTGGACATGTCTACTGTCATTTTTAATGTTGTGTGGTGTTGCTAAAGAGGTACCTGGCCCCTAAACTACTGTATGTTTAACTGCACTTTGTAATATTCATACAAAGGATTATTTCCAGAGCAGAGAGTAAGAGTTAGTTTAGTGGTAGTTTACGCAGACCACAGTGGACCTTTGATGTTATGAGCACATTATATAATTCCATCACACACCTTAGTTTTGCCGGAGGTCTATGATATTGGACATTGTCTAGTTGACATTAGCACACTGAAAGGAAATGGATTTTGAGAGGTCAATATTAACCAATCCCCCCCCCCCCGAATTACCAACACCTAGCTTCCCCTGGTTCTTAATATGGCATCAATTTAATTTCCTGAGGGTATATCCGCTAAGAGGTTCATCAGCCTTTCCCCATTTCGATTCTACTGCGATCGAAATGTTATTACAATGACGAAACATTTGAACTGTGCAGAGCTGCATGAGTGTAGGTCTTGATTAGGAACTGGATTTATGTAGTTCAGCATGAGTATTTCAGATGTGGGAGTAGCACTGTCCAGTCTGAAGTGTGTGTGTGTGTGTGTGTGTGCATTCCTGTTTATATGTGACCTTTTGCCTGACTTTGCCCCTTTTCACCATGTATGTGTGCTAACCTGCGCCTGTGAAGGTGTCTCTTAGGTTGACCACACAGCAGCATTGTGTTTAGTAGCTAGTGTATCCCTTAGGGACAGACTGACACAGAGAACAGAAAATGAGGATACTCTGGCTGGAGAATAACCAGGGGACTTCATGGACATGAGAGCCTCACATTTGCATAGCAAATCATACAGCAGTCTGGACACATGTCCAATCATACTCCAGTCTGGACAAATGTCCAATCATTCAGCAGTCTGGACACATGTCCAACCATACTCCAGTCTGGACACATGTCCAATCATACAAGTTTTTCTTCTGTTTTCAGTTTTTGACATACAAAATGAACAATGCATTAACACATTTGAATCAAGAGTTTTGATACAGGGGTGCAAGGAATGCTCAGTACAAGGGGTCCATACCTTAAAGCATAGCCTGCTGTAATTGTCAGCTTTCTAGAGTTTTTTTAGAGGTCCAACCAGTTCGATGCAACACAATGCAGTAGTGATTCACTTACAATCGTCTTGAATAAATAAATCAGCAGGTACAAACAGCCCTGCTAGGGTACTTCCCAAATGCTGGTTGACTTTCTATTCACTGACTGTCTAAGATATTATCAGAGAGGAAATATAGTTGCTGTGAAGAAAACCGCTGTGTTTTTTATTTTAGGTTAAATACAACTGATGGAAAAATACATTGGTTGAGGATTTCTCATCTGAGGGTCTGCATGTAGGCTAAATTGTTACTTAGTGTCTTTTGAGAGTGGGAAGAGCCCCTCCCTCTGAATACTTCATGTCATGATGCAGGATAGGTTGACATTCATATGAAAGGAGTGTTTGGCTCAAGCAAGTTTATTAAGTAAATCAATACTTTCACAGGCCCTGAGTATGGGGATTTATGCATTAGAAGTAGTTCACCCAAACAGGGAAAGAAAAGAAAATATCATATTTATTCATTTTTTAAGAAATGAAAACATTTCTTGTTGTGCATCTTTGATGTGTGAAAAAAAGGTGTTAGTCATAGGGTTGAGTATATGCGAACCATTTTTTCCATGTCTTTATGCCTGGGTGGATTGGCTATTTCCATGTATTTGATTGGGGATTAAAGCTTTGCTCACAGAGAGACCTGTTGGCTTGTCATTGTGTGCTTAATCAAACAATGCGGTCTGTGTTTGCTACAGCAGAGTTCCCCCTTTAGCACTGTTAGTTCCCTGTCATTTGTATAAGTTCATTTCAAGCATTTCAAACAAAAAATGTCCCTGTGTATCTTAGTTTGAGTGAAGAAAAATACTGCAAAAAAAAGGAATGGGTAAGCAGTTCAAACAGAAATATTTATAAACTAAGAATAACCTCGTCTTTCTCTAACGTCATCTTCTGTACATGTGTGTATGTATATGACTGCAGCTCCTGGCCAATGTAGTGATCTACCTATGTGCCATCTCTGTGGGGGTGATGTCCTACTACATGGCCGACCGTAAGCATCGCAAGGCCTTCCTGGAGGCACGGCAGTCCCTGGAGGTCAAGCTGAACCTGGAGGAGCAGAGTCAGCAGCAGGTGAGATACTCCAGGAGATAGAGGGAGAGAAAGGGAGCGAGAGAAAGCAGCACAGCTGATACATTGATGAATGGAAGGAGGAGAGAGAAGGGCTGGGAGAAACTGGGGGAAAGAGAGTTGAGGAGAGAGTGAGAAAGGGAAGATATTATGTAGGTGAAAAGTGTGTGTATAAGTGTGTGTGGTTTTCCCATGTGAGTTGACCTGCTGAGAACTACAGTCCTCTGCAGGTGAGCTCTTGTTCTTGCTCACTTTCTTCTCTGTCCTTCCATTTTAAGAGAGTGAAGAAATAAGGCAAGGCTTGCGTTGGCAGAGGACTTCTTGTGGTCACAGCTTTTTGTTTGCTGGCTCTGAGTAAACAACAGCTCATACCTTTTTGTACACAGGCCATTATGTGCAAAGAGGGTTGAAGTGAAACAGAGCAAAGACAGGGGCAGGAAGGTCCTGTTCATTCAGGAACAGCTGGGTCTGGACTCTGGGCAGAGGGAAGAAACAACTGTTTGTGTGTCTGTGTGTGTAAGTGTGAGACACAGAGAGAATGAGAGAGAGAGAGATAGAGTATGTGTGTGAGTGTGAGTGTGAGAGAGACACGGACACGGAGAGGGATGGAGGGAGGGAGGGAGGGAGATAGGGAGAGAGGGAGAGAGACCGAGAGAGACCAAGACTGAGAGAATGTGTGTGTGTGTGTGTGTGTTAATGTGTGTGCGTGCATGTAGACATCCAGTGCCCTGGCCAGAGCTCTCAAACACAATCCTGCTGCTGTTTGTCGATACTCCACTGATTCATGTGGTCTATGAGTGTGCTGTTAGGTACTGTGAATGTTTCCTCTTTGTGTGTGTGTTTGTGTGTTTGTGTGTGTGTGTGTGTGTGTGTGTGTGTGTGTAAGGACACTTATATGTGTACACTGTGTCAGCAGCCAAGTCCCTTCCTCTCTCTGTCTCAACTGTGGCTGTTGGGCATTCTTGATTGCTATTTATGGAACAGACGGTTACTGTTTAGGAGAGAGGGAGAGGAAAAGAGAAGGGGAAAATGAGGGATAGAGAGAGAGAGAAGGGAGAGATATCATAAGGTTGGGGAGAAAATGAAAGAGGCCCAAAAGTGTGTGTGTGTGTGTGTGTGTGTGTGTGTGTGTGTGTGTGTGTGTGTGTGTGTGTGTGTGTGTGTGTGTGTGTGAGTGTGAGAGAGAGAGAAGTATATAGAGAGGAGGGGGGAAGGAGAGAGCGAGAGGAGAGGGGAGAGGACTGATAAGACCACACGAGGAGGAACTCCCTGAATATTAATGCTGGCGTAAAGGCTGCTGGGAGACCAGGCATGCCAGCCAATCAAGTAGCATCCGGCCGCTGCAGGTTACCATGGTGACCAGCCTCCTGAGACGATGTCAGCTGTAATCACACTCTCTCTCTCTCTCTCTCTCTCTCTCTCTCTCTCTCTCTCATACACACGCACACACACACACACACACACACACACACTCACATACACTCACATGCGCATGTATTTTGTTCCTTTTGCATTCCATTCTTTTTCTCTTTCATAAGAGCATAACAGGACGAGTGTGTGTGTGGATGTTGCCTGGTTGAAATGCTTGAGTCATGGTGTGTATATTCTCTAAGCCAAGGAGGATGGCAGGTTGGCCAACTCAGACAAGTGCATGATGACCTTATTTAGCAGTGATTGACAGGGTTATAGACCAATCAGAGTCCAGAGTCCCCTGGGGACATCTGTGGAACAGCACTGCGAATGACTTCATGAAAATGAGTTGGCAGTACTAAATATGGGGGCAGATAAACTGATATTCCTGTAACTTCAATCTAAAAGTTGCCTACATTTGCTGATGATTGCAGGGAGTGAAATAAGGTACATAAACTTGATGATTCATGGAATCCTACTGTCGGAGCTCCTTAAAACCCTCTCATGACATATGAAGAATGTAATTTTAGGGCTAACTGAGCCTTCTCCTTTTACACCACAGCTAGCATGGCCAGATACATTCTGTTGATCATATGGAAAACAAAATGTCATTTGAAGAATAAATACCTATCTATTTGTTGTGTGTGCAATGCTGTGCATGTGTGCATGTGTGTGTGTGCAGGAGCGGCTACTGCTGTCCATCCTTCCTAAGCACATAGCAGATGAGATGCTGCAGGACATGAAGAAGGAGCCCAGTCAGAAGGAAATGCAGCAGTTCAACACCATGTACATGTATCGCCATGAGAACGTCAGGTATTGGAGCACACACACGCACATACACACACACATGCACAGACTGTTCAGAACCATGTACATGTATCGTCATTCCGATTTACAAAAGTGCAATGGTATGGAGAACAAGTACTCCCCTGATGTTGCACTATTGCACAGTCCTGACATATCCTCCAAACATAAAAAGAAGTAACATTATTGCCTTATACACAAGAATAAGGTGACTGAAATGGAATAAAGGGACTGAAGTAGTGATATTGCCCATTTGATAGCTGAAGTGAGCAGCCAGTTCATTATTGTTTGGATGGCTCTCTAGTCTTCCACAGTGCAACTGGAGTACCACGCCGAAATATACACCAGAACGCTTTCGGTGGTGGAGCGGTAAGAAGCACTCTCAGGAAGTGTAACAGTGCCTTTTTGACGACTGCTGAGGTGTCAGCAGACAAGAAGAGGTAATCAGATATGTGGGCTCCCAGGAATCTGAAGGTGTAGAGTGGGGCCAACTCTCGCCTCCTGTAATCTAGAA